>NC_029791.2:121765085-121770251 GCF_000816755.2 Arachis ipaensis | reverse complement strand
ACTTTTATTATTTTATATTTATACAAGAATTTGTTATTTTCAAACATCAAATCTAAACTTCTCATATGTTATCTAATCTAATAGTAAGAGAATTTAAAAAAATGTACTAGCATAAATTTTTTTTCATATGTTTCCATAAAACAAAAGACAATAGAATTGAATATTAGGCAGCGAAATGAGAGGGATATAAAACTAACATTCCCTTCAGTTTTCATCATTAACAGTTCATTATAGCACCCATCGTCTTACTTAAGCTGTTAATTAAAAGTGAAGTCTTATTGACATATTTTGTCAACGGCATTGTAATTTTCAATATAATAATTCCATCAACCACTACTCTTTTCACCTCATCAAATAATTTGGAGTAGGAAAGAACACAAAAGTGAAAAGACCCCACTTCTTTTTTTTTTCTGGTGATTAGGTATGAAGTGTAACTCAAGCCATCTTCATGCAAGAACAGAACAAAATGGGACCAAACTCTAACAACTCCAATTTCCTTTTCCAAAATTATATATAAAGCCAAACCCCATTTCCCAAACTGCATTATCAAAACCAAAGCATAACTCTTTAATCTGTTTTCCTTACTTTTTCCTTCCCTTGTCATTTTTTCTTTCTCTTCAAAATGGTTTTCTCTAAAGCATTGGTTTTGGCACTCTTTCTAGCAATGAACATGGCCTTGCCAACCATTGCAACTGTTTACACTGTAGGAGATACCTCAGGTTGGGCCACTGGTGGTGATTATAGCACTTGGGCTAGTGGCAAGAACTTTGTAGTTGGTGATAGCCTTGGTAAGAAACTAAGAACTATGGAGAAAACTAGAAAAGTCCTTTTGTTTTTTTGTTTGTAATTGAGCAACTATTTAGAGATAATTAAACACATTTTACTTGCTTTTGTATAATTTATGTCTCTATAGTTTCTCTTAATTTCAATATTCAAGCATAATTTTTTTTAGGGCAATTTACGTATATAAATTGAATGGACGAATTGTTTACCCAAATACAACAATACAGATTTCATTACTTATATGTCCTGAAACAAGTTTATGTAATCTGTGGAACCCTCCCACGTCCCACGTTTTATGAAGGAATCAAACTACAGGGAAATCGTGGTTCCCTGCCACGGATTATGAAAAAGGGAGCTTGAGCATAGTTCTTAGTTTCTTACCAAAACAAGGTTTATGCTCAAGCTCCCTTTTTCATAATCCGTGGTAGGGAACCACGATTTTCCTGTAGTTTGATTTCTTCATAAAACGTGGGAGGCTTTCCTGGTTTATATACAATTTGTAAAATGTGGGAGGGTTCCACGGATTACATAAACTTGTTCCAGGACACATACGTAATGAAATCTGTATTGTTGCATTTGGGTAAACAATTCGTCCATTCAATTTATATACGTAAATTGCCCTTTTTTTAATAAACAAAAGTTTAGGTGAATTCGACACAGATATGATCAGACAATGCTGATAATAATATTGATGAATATTTTTGTTGATATGGGATAGTTTTTAACTACGGATCCGGGCACACGGTGGACGAGGTGAAAGAAAGCGACTACAAATCATGCAGCATAGGGAATTCCATTAGCACAGATAGCAGTGGCGCCACCACCATACCTCTCAAGACTTCAGGCACACATTACTTCATTTGTAGTGTTCCTGGACACTGTTCTAGTGGAATGAAGCTTGCAGTTACTGTCAAGGATGGAAAATCATCATCATCATCATCCACTACTCCTTCTTCTTCTTCTTCTTCTGGGAAGGGTTCACCACCTTCCTCAACAACAGCCACACCAAAAGCCAATGCATCTTCTTCAGTGAGTAGGGTCACTCCAATTGTTGTGTTGATTGTTTCTTTGATCTCATACTGTGTTTTGAATATGGTATGAGTGTGTGAGTGCTTAGAGATCTATAGCCAGGTCAGAGGCAGTGCTTTCCATGGTTACTTTCTTGTTTTCTTGTGTTATTCATTGTTATTCTGTTTTTTGTTTGATCTATTCTGGTTTAATTCTCTGATTATATTGTGATCTATTCAGGTTCTTGTAGTGTTATAGTTATATATAGTAGGAAGTCTTGTTTGTTATTCTTGTTTATAGTTTTGGTTTAGTATATTGAACATTACTCCTTAGTAGTTAGTACTATTATTTATTATATATAAATTCTTATCTTATAAGCATTACCTAACATTTTAGAGGACATTATTTACCAATTTGGCTATCTAGCTATTCATGTTGACCTGTTAGTTTAAATACTTATTAGATAATCCTAATTGTCTTTGAATGCAGGTTTCCACCTTAATAAGTTGATAGTGTATTTATTTGCATACTCAAATTTTAATGTATATTATATACTTAAAATTAAATTAGATTCCTTGATTGCCCTGCTTTTGCATGGCAGTCATCTTAAATATAATAGCAGCTCATTTGGAGGATGATGAAGTTACAAGAAAATATAATAGCAGCTCGAAGACTTAAGCCCAGTTTGGGTAAACAACTTAATTAAGTTACTTTTGAAGAAATAGCTTAAACAATAAATGCTTATATTAAAAGTAGCTTATAAATAAGTAATTTTGTGTTTGATTTTTTAGTTCTAAAAGTACTTATTTTAAGAGAAAAGTGATAAAAAAACTTTTTATTAAGAGAGAAGACATTTTTTTTAATTTCTCCTTAAACACCTAAATAACTTTTTAGAAAGTTGTAATTTTGTTTTGAAAATTGTACCAGACATTAATACTACACCTTTTCATAAGTTAAAAGTTAAAAAAAAGTCACTTATGAACCTATCCAAACGGATCCTTAGTTTATTTAAATTTTAACTGATACAGAATTTGTATTTGATAATTTTACGGTGGGTATTATTTCGATGGATTTGGTAGTTATGAAATTTTGCCATTAATTAAAAGGTGTGGCTAAAAAAAGGTGAAAATAAATTCAACAAATCTTAGTTAGAAGTCAGATAGAGAAAATCGAAATTTTACGTGAAATTGAAAAAGTAAATTAAAAAACGTAAAACAGAAAATCTTAATAAGATTTAAATGGTAAAACCATTAGAGTTAGTACAAATTTTGTAAAATTAATAGATTTTATTTATTCATTCTTGAGGACATATTATGGGTATTTATTTGGTCTGGGGGAAGGGGGAGGAGACAACATGCAAAGAAACTGGAAGCTCTTCTTTTTCCTTTTTTTTTTTTTTCTGAGTCTGTAACTGTGGAAATTCTAAGAGAATCATCCACCAAATAACACGAGTCACAACCATGTCACGCAGCAACATCAAAAAGAATAAGAAATGAAAAGCAAAAGAAACCGTCACCATTCACCAACTATGCAAGCCTTGAAAATGAGGTTAAGAAGAAAGCCAAGTGGCTGAAATTCCAAGGGATGCTCATATTGCAATTTCATGTTGGATAACATCAATTCCCATCATCACCACTAATGGATTGATTTCGCAGAAGTTGATCATGGTTCTATTTCGGAAGTATAATTATGAAAAAGAAGAAGTCAAAAAGTCATGAGGAAAAAGGAAAATAAAATTTTTATAAAAAAAGAAAATAAGAACCATTTATATTGACTTAACACTTTTAGCCAGCATTACAATATCTTTAATTTAGCAATCTAACATGATTCTTTTACCTACCACTTTTAAATATTATTGATTAATTACTGAAAAAAAAATTATATAGCATTGTTTATTTTTATTTATCTAAGTAGTTCAAAATAATTAACACTAATATATTATATATAAGCTCTTCAAATTCCACGCATAGGATTCCCCCTCTTATCTCTCTCCTACTCCAACTACCCTCACATGTATATGCCTAACCCTAAAGGGAATTTTAATCACGGACTTGGGAAATAAAATTTTCTACCCGGGCTTTAAAAACATAGGATACACTACTTTTCCCAATCAACCCATTCAAGTAATAAGGAGTAAATTCCACTAGAATATAATAATTGTGTATTAGACAAACCATATAATTGATTTTGGAATTAATTTGGTTTTGTATCTTTTTTAACTCCCAAGGCTAGGTGCCTAGGTCTAACTTACTTATGCAGTTAGCTATTTCTATCTCCAACCCACAAAATAAGAGAGTAAAGTGCATTTAAAATTCCACAAATAAATAGATAAAAAGAAAAGCCATAACCATTCTGAGCAAAAAAAATAGTCATATCATTTCATATTTATATTATTCTAGTATCGGTCGCAAAGCACATGCTTCCGTGACACAGCAAGGCCCTTAACAGTTGTTTCCATGTGACACCTGTTCCACCTTTTCCCTTCATCCAACAGCATCTCAAGACCCACCTTTTGCCCAACTCTTCTTTTTTCCAATTCATTAACACTCTCATACACTTTAAAAAAAGTTCACTAAAAAATTTGCATTAATAAATAAAAAAATAAAAGCAGAGCAAAATTTAACAAAAAAGAAAGAAAAAGGAAATTGGTAAAGCCAGCTGTGGATGGCCCGTGTTAACAGAGCCACAAAACACGACAAGAATTTGTTGCTTCCTTTCTTCATTAGTTGCTACCTCTTCCTTTGTTTACTCAGATCAGATCCTCTGTGTCTCGCGCACGCACTCACTCCTATATACTAAAAACAATAAATCTCTCTATCTTCCGATAATGAAGGATTTTATTTGCGACCATCGGAACAGATCGGTAACACAAATTAAATTAGGTATGTAAATAATAGAATAATATATAATAACGACGATCCACCATGAATAAAATGCTAATAATAATAATAATAATAGTCTAAAGTGAATGAAGCTATCCAAATCATTCAAACCCTAAAACAGAAGATCTCGAACATATCACTGTCATCAACGTCCATGACTAAACACAAATCATAATCAAAATATTAAATACTAAAAAAATATTTAAAAAAAAACTAATGTCCAATAATAATGTATCTAAATCGAACTGAACATAATCTCGAACTGAATAACAGTAACACTAAGAAGAACCATGCCCTAACCATACACAGAAACTAAGGTTTCAGATCTACATCACAAGCATGACAACTGCAGCGGCGACCACAGATCCGGCGACGGAGACTGTGCGGAGTGGAGCGGCGTTCTTAGTAGTGGAAGAACCGGGGCCGGAAGCCGGTGGAAGGCCAATGGAGGGGCCGTTAGCTGCGGTGGGGACAGTGGCGGCGCCGGGAGAGG
>NC_029791.2:121753149-121765080 GCF_000816755.2 Arachis ipaensis | reverse complement strand
GCGGTGGGAGGAGCAGCCTTGGGAGACGGAGAGGTTTTAGGGGTGGCGCGTGGAGCGTGAGCGGGTGCTTGTGATGGGGCTTGACCAACACAGACGGTAGCCAGTAAGGCGGCGAGGAGGAAGAAAGCAAGGCGAGACATTATTAAAGTAAGCTGAGAGAACAATAATAACAAGAAAGAATTGAGAGAGAGAAACAAGGTTTGAAGGGTTTAGAGTGTGAAGAAGAAAAGAGAGAGTTGGTGGGAGGGGGTATATATATGTGAGATGAGAGAGTGAAAGAAAGGGCCTTTGGAGTTTGGACTTGGAACACTAGCAAGCAAGCAAGAGAGTGCAAGACTCTTGCCTCTTCATGTTTGGTGTGTGGCTACAATTTTATTTTTCTTCGGTCTTAACCGTGTCAACCTTGATTAGCTGAAAGTCCAAAAAAGTCTCGGTCAAATTCTCAATCCTAATCAAATCAAACTCGTGTTTCAATTTATTTCAATTTTGAAAAATGGATTCTCTTCGCTTTTAATTTTCTTGTCAAATAATATTATTTTTAAGTGTGAATTTTTATTGCATATCTTTTTAGTAAAATAAGAAATATGTAAAAAAAGTATTGTACAATAAAAAATTAGTCTTGACAATATTAATCAAAATGAAATATTGAAAAGATCAAATCCCTTATAAATGCGTTGGACGTATAAGATTTTAATTTATAGTTGACTAGTTGTCATGGCATGAGTATTTATATGGTATGTGGTTAAATATGTATTATTATTAGAGTTATGTTAAATGTATATTAAAATCAATTATCAAAGTCAGTTATTTATATAAAATATATAATAAAATATAAATATACATTAAAAATAAATTAAATTACACATGTATTTAAAAATCAAATTTTTAATTAATTAAATAATTATTATCAAATTTTAAAATTTAAAAACATTAGGATTAACACCTAAACCATTACGTACCGTTATACATTTATGTATTATACGTTTTGCACCTCATCCCTCTCAATGCAACTATCATTGTTGTCGTCGCAAAGGTCTTGACATCGCCGCCCCCTTACTGCCGCAGTAGGTTCTCTTCCAACCCGAATAATGATGCTTGTTTGCACCCCTTACCGTCGTCGATCTCTTCCATTTCCGCCAACTCTTTCTCATTGGATGGCACCATATTGTGATAGAAATTCGTGGTGTTGCGGCAGTACCAACATTTTTTCGACAAGACCACACGGCACATGTTTCGCCGCTGGATTGGTTCTTTGATCATCGCTTGTATCTACATTTTGCGCGTATACTTGATCCAAGGCTTCTACATCGTTTCCTACGACTTTGGAATTTATATGTTCAATCTCCTCATCGATTTTCTTTCTCTTTAGGTTGATCTCAAAATTTAGAAATTTTACGACTCTTCTCACCAGAAGTTCCAACGAGAAGTTAAAAATTATTTTATAATAAAATAAGACTAAAATAAAATTTTTAAGAGAATTGATAGTCAATTTAAATTAAATTAAATTTATCCATAATTTATTCAAATAAACAACTTCTAATTTATATTTTAGTGATAGAATTTTAAATTACTTATTTAAAATAGTAAGGGTGTCGTAGTCTGCAAATCCAAGATAGTTATACTTTATGAAATATTTTTATTTAGTGAACTATGTTTGAAATTTTATTTTTTATAAACAAAAGATAAAGCTTTATCATATTTAATCAACCAACTCATTCTTGCCAGCCACCTTTCTTGGGGATGATGATGTCGTAAATATCCCCCTAAAGCTTACTAAATATTTCCACCATCTTAGCATTGTAAATTAAATCCGTATAACTCCAATGGGAAACAGTCCAATATTTCTAAATTGCTGCCAAGAGAATTATTAAAATTGTCTCTAATATTTCATTAAAAGGTATTAATTGATAGATAATAGAACAAGGAAGGAATTAAGTTCGGAACATTTTTTAGCTTTAGCGTCGTGGACGGGGAACTTAGACTACCTTAAATAAAAGAATGAATCTTATTTAATTTAACTCGAGTCAATCTCGCAAATCGCAATATAAATATACGCAAGAAAATAGATATAGATTGATAACAACATTTATTGAACTCGATCATCTGAACATCTTAACATCTTAACCTGACTTTCTATTATAACCTGACTCTATATAATGCTAAATCCTGTAAATCATATTAGTTCAGGATTTGCAGTCTTATTACTATTCTTCGTCTTTTCTTTTCTTCTCTTTTTCTTTTTCTTTTTCTCGGGTGCCTATACATCCGGCCTTTATATAATACAAAATATAAATCTCAGATCAAGCTTATGAACCATTTCAGTATCTGAGATACGTCTATGTTAATCACATTTTATTGTACAATTGTGAGAGGGGGATTCTCCAATGAAAACTTGGCCTCAAGAAGAATGGAGGAGTATGGTGCAATGTTGTAGGTGTTTCCTTTGCAGGGGAGACCATCAAGGTTAAAGTCATCGGGAGAGACAAGATTAGTATCCACCTGCATTCGCGTCAAGAATTCAACTTAACATGAGTATAAAATTTATAAGGAAACAATTTGCTGGCAATGGCATCCTCTAAAAAAAGTTGATGTTAGTGCTTAACACAAATTTCATGCTAAAATCTTTATTTGGATGGGTACTAAAAGGAGGAGAATTGAAACTTACCACACGAAACCAGCTCCTCTTAGTTGGAGGTGTTGGAAGCATAACCTCAACAAAGAAGTCATGAGCATTAAATGCCAAATAGATGTCTCCTCCATTGTTGTCATGAAGACTGTATACACACGCAATGCACAGAGAAAATGCAAAGCAATTAATGTCAGGTCATTCAGTCATTGTCTTTTTTAGTATTAGATTCGAAGTACATTCCAAGACCAAAATGTAGTTTGCAGCAACACTGTTTAGATTCATTGTGTAAAAGCACTACAAAAAATTCTTCCAGGATTTACCAAACCCAATTCCTTATCAAAGATGTACATATATTCTTACGTGAATGCAAGAAATTTGCTTTCATAGTTGTCCCAATTGTGTTCATGCCACGTGATATCAGTCTGCCAAGAAAAAAGAGTTCCATAAGCACAAATGAGGGTGTGTGCTACCATAAGATTTGCAGTATTAGTTTACATAATGTGAAGCAAACAGATCACCTTGCTGAGAAAATTTTCATGACTGAATACTTTATGTGCATGCCGGTACTCTATAACTTTGGAGAAAAACCTAAAGTGGTCATTCTTCCGTGCATCCAACTATTGAAAAAGAATATTATGCTGTCAGTAAATAGTCAGTAAGAAACTGTCAAAAGTGAAATCGGCAGGTTATAGACTTGCCTGACCCCACAAGAAATTATTAATAGAAGAATCATGCCCATAACTATTGTTATTTCCATAGCGAGTGTGGCCATATTCGTCTCCCATTAGCATCATAGGTGTGCCCTGCAGTCATTTCAAAATTCTAATTCCTACTTTGCCTTGAGTGGTAGCATAATGCAAATCAATAAAATCATACCACATCATCTCGAATTTTACTTTATAAAACAAAATAAGTTGAAAAGGTGATATAGTGCTATGGCCTGAAATCCTGAATTGCATATACTGTCTGAGAAACCCATGGTTTACATTTGGTGATTAACCTGTTTAAACACTTTTACATTTGGCACAATGCCCTAATTAACAAAATTGAAGGCAGGTTATTGCATTTTATATCTCTCTAGTTTATATGTATATCAAGACATGCAACTGGGAAAGATGTGGAAATTTGGGAAAGAGCTCCTCTAAAGTAGGTTTGTCTTTTAAGACTTACGTGAGAGAATATTCACTTTCTTCCTTTAAAGACAATGCTGACTTCAGAAGAGTTATATACAAACAAAATGATTACAGAATTTCAAGCACTATTTTCTGCTAATAAACAACTGAAATATGACTAACTAGTTGGTATGTGAACCTGAGATATCATCAATGCCAAATGGAAGTTTTTCATTTGTCGTGAACGTAAAGCTTTTATGCTAGCATCATCAGTTTCCCCTGTCAAACAAATAGTTTTTTTCCAGTAAAATGATAATAATTAAATAGGCAGAATTATACAGCAAACCGAATATTGCTCACTTATCAGAATTCAATTCCTTTCTCAAAAATGTCTACACAAAATGAGAAAGAAATAGGGAAGAGAAGCAATCCCAAAACAAATCAATGAGATAATCAGTTTGGTACTCAAAATGTGTGTGTGATGACGAACAAAATACAAGTCCCAACAATTGCTACCAATGACTGCAACATGGTTGCATATCAAGGACATCCATGCTTCAGAAAACAATTAAAATAACACTGCATTTTACAAACTAGTGATGATAAAATATGAAGCCTGTTGTGTCATAGTTGGATAAACTTCATTGATTTTTTTAGGTGGGGAGTTACAAGGAGAGCCAAAGGCCCAGAAAAACAAAAATCTAGGAACCATGGATCACACGGGGTGAACTTCAGTCATTATGGTATGCACTACTTGTGACTCGTAAGTGTTCTTCAGACATCCAGATTGTAGTACTATTATTAGTCTTGGGTTTCATGTTATACAATTATATCATTCTATATGCTGGAATAATTAATCTAAAAGAAAAAAGGCCATTGTAAAAGAAAGAAGCAAAGGTAAACAGTGTAGTGCAAGAAGCTACCTTCAAAACCACAGTTCCAACTAAAATTGTCATTGCTTCCATCCATTCCACCTTCGCCATTGGCTTCATTGTGCTATGAAACCAACAACCAAGTAAGGTGCCAAAATTTTGATAAACAGTGGATATTTGACCAGAATTAGGAGTGGTGGTACCTTGCAATTGTATGACACAAGATCATACAAGGTAAACCCATCGTGTGCAATAACAAAGTTAATACTATGATATGGTCTACGGTTGTTCACCTGTAAGATAAACAAATGCAGATGGGAACATTATTATAGAATTATTCATATAGCAATTTTAGAAACTGAAGTGCTGGATATGGTAGTTTGACTGTTTAATAAGGATGCTAAGATATTAAACTCGATGAAGATAGTTTACATGGTGACAAAACAAACGACTTCAATGGAGCAATTAGTTTGATGAGTGCAAGAAAAATCCTTAAGTTTGATGACCCTTGTGATGAGCATGTGAAAAATGGCCAACTTAGGGACTCAGGGTACATGTGTTAATGTAAACTACTGTGAGTCAAAAGTAATTCCCATTAGTTTAATCTAATATTCTGCCACATAAGTTCAACTTCATAAGTTAGAGATATAATACCATTCCCAAAACACTCTCAATAGCATAAGCTTTAGAAGAGTTGGTCTTTGACAGGGAATATAGTAGTGATGCTTACTTTATAAAGATCAGAAGATCCAGCAACCCGAGTTGCAAAACTCCCCTTCATACCAGCATCACCCTAGAACATTTTCAAAGGAAGAAAATAAATTAGCAATAAATTAAACAGTTCATAAGTCAAATCATAGAATATAGCAAAGACAAGCAGTAGTCCCATCTGATTATTTACGTAGTTTCTTGTTTCTCATATAACATTATAGAATGGGTAGTTCTGTTTGCCTAAACTACCTATTGCAAATCATACCATTAAAGGTCAGGTAATTTGAGGGTCTAAATTAGGTTTCTTTTTTCTTTCCCTCTTAAAAATTACCTTGAAAAATTTCCGCAAATCATCACGGTATTTCCCATTCCATTCAGCCCATCTATGTCAAAGAAAAATAGTCAATAGAGGAAACAGGTTTTCTATTTTAACAATAAATGAATCTCTCTAGAGCAGAACCCCGTTCCAAGAATGTATGTGGATATCGTCCTTGAAATACTCTTTTGTGTTCTAAACAAAACCATATTTATGCAGTTCAGATGAAGATTTTGGCCATTGGAACAGATTACATAATGCTGAAGTGATCATTTCATGCTGAAGGGTAGAACTTAAAACAACTAACATGTCATGCAACCGTTGGTGAATTCAATTGCAGAATCAGAATAACCCAATTATCATGTTAATTTTTGTCACAAAACTAGCAAAGTTGATACTTGTCAGGGGGTGAAAGCCGGAATCAAACTATAAAAACATGAGTGAAATTGATATTTATTTATGAAACAGTAGAGCCAACCTCCTTACAACAGAAGAGGTCGACCTCTGAGATTCTTCAAAACAAATAATTATGAAAAACATACTACAGGACAATGGGAGACCTGTGGCCTCCCTCTCTAATTCTCACTTAGTACTTGTTGTCTACCTCCACACTTCCTCTTTCCACTTTTACATTCACATTTCACACCCCAAGTTCCATCCCTAGCGAAATCAACATTCAATGATGCTTCTTAGGCATGAATCTTCCAGTTACTTTCACATTATGTCCTCCTTATTCTCATGCGAAAATCCTCCATCACATCCCTTTTTTGTAGCATAAGCATTATAAATGGAAGTCTAAAATCACCCAAGCATGTAGTTCATCAACTTTCATGATTTGTGGATTGTATTAAAGAGTATTCTTAGAATGATCATACGTACTTAAACAGTAAAAGTTCTAAGAAAATAAATTACCGATCCCAATTTGGGAAACTTCCAACAAGATAAAGACCTCCACAGTCCCAAGGCTCTGCGATAATTTTACATCTCGATAAGACTGCATCTTTAGCAATTGCCTGCAAAAGAATAAAACTGATAGGATCAATTAATTATAAAATAAAATTTGGGCCAGTTTCCTAGCTGAGATAGAGAATAACTAGCACTCAATGATGTCTTCAAATTTAGAAACTGTAGAAGTGTTTAAAACCAAAGTACCAAACCAACAAAACTAATCAAGAACTTCTGAAACTCAACTACATCCAACTATGTCTCTCAGTTTCGGTTGGTAGCTCAGCTCCCATTGGTTTCTAATTTCTAAACAATTCATTCAATTAGACCGGGTTTTGAAATAATCTGGAGGTCTTCTTTTCTACCTGTTTACAAGTTTAGCATGATAAAGAGGTGAAATCATGCTCAAATCCTTACCCAACTTTTTTATATAGTGCTCTTCATGCCTGTACCCAAATCCCAGTAACAGATTCTAAGCGGGTAAAGCTGCAAATTCGTCTGGCATTGAATTAACAGTCTTTCCTGCTATTGCTTTGAATGTTATTAATGTGTTGTGACAAAATCTGAAGTCTTAATTTATCATTTGAATAACCATTAACCAAAGAGGTTATCTGTTTATACTTACATAAGCTACGGGAACTCTTTATATGCCTAAAATCCCTTGAACCAGACCGATCTAAATTGACTGTTACGGTTTAGATTCATTCAATTAGATACAACATGTGAGTTTAGTTTCATCAGCCCTGTAGTTTGCTAATTACATTGGTTCAACGCTAAGAATCATGTACCCTGACAGGAAACTACAACATTGGCAAATCTAGTATGTCCAGAATTTTGTGTTGCTTTTATGTCTTTAACAAAATGTCCATAGCTTGTCAGGCATCCTTTTCAGATAATATGTGAAATAGTGAAATGGTTGAACCAAATTTATGAACTTCATACCAGCATTCAAGAAAATGCCCATCATATCTATATCCTAGGATATAAATTTACCCTAATCAGAGGGGGAGCGTTAAGGGGGGAACCATCAGTTCCTCGACAAAGGACACTTGCAAGATCAAATCGAAATCCATCCACATGATATTCAGTGACCCTACAATAAAGTGAAACCCAAAAAAAGAATTGATGATGCTAATTAGTTACATAAGCAAACAGAATAAATAGAATTTACAGAACAGAAAATAATGCTTCCACAAATAGAAAATTAAAAAGAAAAATTATGACTAGTTTTGAATTATTAGTACTGCTAATGGCATCACAAAAGATGAGTTGTTAATATAGGTACTATTGCCTATAATGTAGGTTTAGCAATTTTAGGACCATCAATGATTGGGGAACATGGATCCATTGGCAACTCCTTTGGAAAAATTGTGGAATAGTATTTCTTTCCTGTATTTCAAATACTCTCATTGTGTAAATATTCCATTCGAAAAAGAGAAAATTCAAAACAATTGGGAATTTTCAGGAATTGGATGCAGTTATTAGTTCATGATATGAGTAAAAGCACCAAAACTGCTCAAAAAATTTTAAAGCACTAAAGATAGGTAAACATTACAAGATTCCCATAGAGGCAAACTGATGTTATGGATTAATGCTTGGCTAGAAAAGAATCATGGCAAAAGCATAAGGGAAAACAAGTATAACGTTAATGTTTTATAGAACATCATGAGCAACTGAACATGTAATGGATTAAGAAACCACAAAAATTTTATATTCTAAAGTATCAAGCCTGTTTGAGATAAATGAATAGGGAGTTGTTCTTAGATGAAATGAACTAAATTGATCAAGATATACACAACTGGCCATTGTATAAATATCATATTTTATGCAAGTAGTCCATACCAGTGTCTTAGGCTGTCAAGGATGAGCTCCATGACCACAGGATGGTTACAATTCAATGTATTTCCTGAAGAAAAATATTTACTCCAAGTGAGAGTACTTATATTGATATAGGTCTAGTATTACTAGATGAGATCACCTACATAAACCAAATGATGCATACTAAAATTTAGCTGCTAGCAATTAAATCAAAGGGAGCTGTTTATTCTCAAAATAGTGAAAAGAGAAAAAGTATTGCATAACAAATATCCTCAACACTCGAGAAAAATGTGGAACAGGTAATACATTGAATTGTTGATATAAAATTTTGATAGTAAGACAAAGATAAACTTACCACAGCCAGAGTAGTTCAGTAGTTGACCATCATTGTCCAACATGTAGTAAACCTGTAGAAAAGAAGAAATTTTAGAAGAGTAAAAGCAAATCAACAATCTAATATAACTAAACAAACATAGGCTGATTAGTGAATAGATAATACCAACGACAAAAGGACAACTTGAGAAGGAAACTAAGCAGGAAATGCCTTTGTAATTTGTAGCAATGTAAATTGTAGTTCTAAGATCGTGCAGAACTACTACATTTCAAAGGCCACTAAATCCATGTATTGCTTATGTCAAGAATTTGAATCAACCGGATACCTTACCTCCTAACTGTGTCGCATGGATGGTATTAAACACATTATCTGATATTATTACTTACACGGATCTTATTGTCACCACTACATTTTTCATTAATATACATAATGCTACATTTCTAGATCAT
Source organism: Arachis ipaensis (assembly GCF_000816755.2). Lineage (NCBI taxonomy): Eukaryota > Viridiplantae > Streptophyta > Magnoliopsida > Fabales > Fabaceae > Arachis > Arachis ipaensis. The sequence continues at coordinate 121,755,894 of NC_029791.2, read as the reverse complement.
TTCTTTTCTTGTATACACCTTGTTTTCAACCTGTGTACAATTCTTACACTATGCTATTTGGAGTCTTATAAAGTAAACTTCCTTAGTTCCTTTTCCTTTATCCCAAAAAATAAAAGATGATTAAAAAAAAAAAAAAAGAAAGCCAAATTTATAAGAACGCCTGACCATAATGTATGGTATTGCAAGTATTGAAGTATACCAATGCACAAATAACACACTTTGCCAAAAAAATAGAATTACCTTATTATCTATACCACGAAATGAAGTAGTGTAAGGATTAGGATCATCTGCCTCATTAGTATGATTATAGACAACATCCAAAATAACCTAAGTGTGCATAAGATTTATTGCAAGTGAGATATGAGATATCAGATGTTATAAAATAAGGTAGAAAAGCAAAACAATATAAAGTAGGTTACACTCCAAACTAAAATCAGTGGAATTCAAAGTTACCTCTATGCCAGCAGAATGTAAAGCTTTAACCATTAACTTGAATTCCCGGGAAGCATTAACTGGTCCTCCACCAGCACTAGCATAGCGACTCATAGGGGAAAAGAAATTTATTGTTGAATAACCCCATGTATTGATCTTGAAAATAAAAAAAACAACAATGAACTGTCAGTACAACTGTATAAGCCACATAATATGTCAAATTCATATACACTGTCACTTAACATATCACAAACCCTATTTGCTTTTCAGATTTCTGCACCAGCTGAATGAGAATGAAAACATAGTTATTCTACCTACATGTGTGTTTATGCTATTACATATTTCTTCAGAATTCGTGGGTAGACTACCAGACAGAAGAGTGTTATTTGTTTACTGGGACTCAAAAATACACTGTAAATAATGAAGAGATTCCACACAAAACTATGCCGCAAATAATAGATCATGATACTTTATATTACCATGTGATCTCTGGGGTTCGGTCGCCTTTGGAACTCCAATTCGTCAAACTCAAAGACAGGTAGCAACTCCACTGCATTGATACCAAGCTCTAGAAGGTGTGGGATCTTAGAGATGAGAAAAAGATCAAGTTAAAATGACAAGGAAATAAATATTTTTACAAAGGATATAATAAAGCATAAGCAGCATTATTTCCTAAACTTGGAGACACCAGGTAACAATATAGGTCTAGTTTCAAATTTGAGCTTGTTTTAAATTTCAAGCAATTTTAAATTTGGACAGAGAAAATAATATAGGTCTAGTTTCATCACAATTCTTTGTATCGCAATTTAAGTGTTAAAAACAACTGCCTTTCACTCGTTTAATAAAAGGCTGAACAGAACTCTAGGATCTAAGTTATTCACATTTTTCAATACGCAGACATTTTCATATATGGTGTTTAAATATTTGTTGAACCATGGGTTGTACAAAATATTGGCTAAATAACAAGAATTTATTATGATGTCATTATAACTCTCTTTAGGAACTTTCAACTGAAAATCTTAAAAGGGGAACTCTGCCTTCTATTACTTTAAAGCTGCTACATAACTTCCACATTTCATTGGAAAATTAATATGTTGCCTATATTCAAATCCACACCATTGTCGGTGACATTTTCTAGAGGACCCAAAGGAGAACTTCCCACAGATTTAATCATACTATGTACAACATAAATACGTTGTTAGTGTATACTGGAAACCAAGCAATGAGCACTAAAATTAAGGGCGAGTCTAGTAATATGAAAAAACACGTTTAATATGTGTCCATTTTTAACACTACACTATAGCAAATGCTATGTGAGCCAAGCTTCTTGTTACAAATATATTCAACCCAGATCCTCCAAGTATGTAACTCTTAACACTTCTTATATTTTTTTGACACTAGGTTTCATTTGGTCAAACTTGAGGGCGGGCTTTACTTACAGAAATGGAATATTTTAAAACATATGAACATAGTATTGCGTCAAATTCACCTTAAGAATATAAAGAATAACACAAATATTACCTTCTCAATCACGCCAAGATAGCTACCACGAATGTTATTTTCCAGCCCACTAGATTCATCACTTGTAAATGCACGGACATTCATCTCATATATAACAAGATCTTTCTGCAAGTGCATCAGTGAAGCATATTGAGAATCAAAGCAAACATTATACATCATTCAACCAGGAAGACAAAATGAGCAGTAAAATTTAAAGTACTAGACAACAGCTTTAAAAGCGTATATATACAATAAACATAAACCAGCTTATATGAAGCCTTAATACAAGGACAATAATGTGATAAGTATCGTTTAGGAGCAACAATAGACATTTATGCAGTCAAAAGACCCAAAAGACCAAACCTCAGGAATATTTGGAAGCTTGTAATTTTCTCCCCAGTCAAAAGGTAAGCTGTCAAAATCATATGTGCCGAGAAACTTAAACAACTTCATGCTAATGTCCCCAAAATATCGCCGACCTTCTATTAGTTTTGCATAAGGATCAACAAGCACAATGTTGCTGTCAAATCGATGCCCCTTACCCCAGTCTTGAGGCCCATCTATGCGATATCCATACAGAACATTGCTCCGAGGCAGATCCTGAGCATTGAAAAGAAAAAAAATATATATTAAAATCAAAATTGAACTTTGGTAAAACGGAAGAAATAAAAATGTATATCACGCAGCTAGCAGCAACAATAGTCCAATAAAATCCAATGGCCTTATCTCATTTAGTTAGGATTTGTACGGGTAAATTAGAAAGTGTTAGGTACATTTTTGTTCCAAGGATGTTTGATGAAATTATCGCAAAAT
>NC_029791.2:121749310-121752997 GCF_000816755.2 Arachis ipaensis | reverse complement strand
TCACAATTAAACAACAACATATATCACACACAAACCAGCCGATGTCAGCATCCAAACATAAAAGCCATTTAATTCCCTACATCACAGTCAACACTTTGTGAGGAAACAGTGCAGTTATAATAAATTTCAGACTTGTCTGTTTAATCTGACATTTCAGCCACAAAAGTAAAACACTGTAACAGGGAAAATATTGCATATTAGTACAATATTAGGAATACTATTTTCATTATTGCATTATTGCTATATTTTTAAGGTTGCGATTTTAACCAAAAACAAGGCAAAGCTGAGTTTAGCTTCTCAGGCAGTTGCTAGAAGATTTACCTCAATGCAAATGTGCCAAACGTCCCCTGTTTTGTTTAAACGAGGATCCAAAGCCAATTCTATCATGCTACCATCCAGTGCATCCATGCTTCCACTAAAAATTAAAATAATAAAAAAGCATGTAAGACAACTATATGTTTCATGACTATATTAACCCTTTGCATAGATTGGTAAATTGAATAGATGGTATGAAGGATGAGAAAGACAGCCTCTACTCGTAAAAAATTTACAGATCTTGAATGACAGGGATCTTTGTCAAAATTTGACATAAAAGACAAGGAACTAAAACTACATTTGACTGAGAGCAAGAAAAAATGAATTGTACAGAAATGGTCAATGAGCTATCACACCTTGTGAATACACTTGATCCAGAAGCCTAAAACTCTGACAAGAATAATATTAGGTTTTAGCATTCACTTATGTTGCTCCTCATCATAAGGATCTAACCCAAGAAACAATGTGAAACCGTTCTCAAGATATATCTCAGTCTAGAATTCACAGCTCAAGAGCTTGCAGCTTTCAAAATTGATGTGAAAATCAGTGCAAGTCTTGAATCCTTATTAATAAGGTTCTTTCTTCACGTTTTATTTTTTGAGCAGATTTAGAAAGTCGCTAATCATTGAAACAAATTGCAGTCTGAGAAAAGAAAGACTCCTGAGAATAATCTGTAAATGTGAATTAAATCAAATTGAACAAAGTACATTTTTTATTTTTAAATTTGATTCATGCACTGGGAAGAGTGAACTAATGATGCAAAAAGAATCTAATTTACCTCTCAGGAGGGACTAAACAAAGTGTGACAGCAGTTGCATTCTGTGAAAAAATAGCAAAATTGATCCCATTGTCAACTTCTGATACACCCAATGGAAATGCCTGGCCTGGAAAGGTTTTCCATGATGGTCTGCTCTCAATCACTTGTAAGGCTTCTTCCTGAAATTGCAAAGTGAAGCATTTTGATGACATTAATCACAGTAAATCTATATTACACCATAACAGTGGCATAGTTTATTTCTCTTTTTTTATGTTGGTAGGGGTTGGGTTGGGACTAGGGAGTGGAGGAGTAAGTAAGAAAACGTAAAATCTTGTTGATCTTGTTGATGATGGTGATTTTTCTTTTTGATATTTTTTCGTCTGCACCATGGTAGGGCAACTTTGCAGGCATTTCTCCCATCATTGGATTTCTCCTTTACAGCAGGGGACTTGAGTTTAACAACAAACAACTATATTACTAAACTCCAGGTTATTTGCACTGCAGTTGCAATAGATAGCAAACAACTTCATCTCAAAAGCCATTACCGTTTCATTCTCCAGATATGACAATAAATTGCATATCCAATAATTTGTTTGAAAATAAAAAACTCACTAGTTCATGAAGAGACAATAAATAAAATTCCTTGCAGTTGCACAACCTAGCATCTTAATTGCTAACCATCTAAGTTTTCATTTTGTTTTCTCTTTTAATTAATATTTTCTCCCCTCATATCTGATGTTAAAAGAGCCCTGTTGGTGATGATCACCAATCATATACCAAAAGTGGTAGTCTGTATGTATGGCTCTAGGTATCATAGATTTTTTTTTTTTTTTTTTCAGGTTTCATTCGATGAGGATTCAGATTAAATGGGGAAAATATATCCAGGTTAGCTCCAAGACTTCACAATTGAAGACAAATCAATGAATGCTAGCAAACCAGCATTTGATAGTGTATAGTGATATTGAGTTGCATGACCTACTAATATATCAGTTTGCATTCCATGTTTATCCAATTGTTATTACAATCATTCTGTTCGTTTTTGTAAGAACCAGAAACTCTTTAATCTTTTATAAAAAGCCTGTAACGCAAAAAGGCGCACACACCTCAGTTACACCCTCTGTTGCACGAGCACCGTGAACATTACTTGTCCTAAGTTTGCCACTGTTCCTTCCCTAACCAATGCCAAAGTTCCAATCAAAATTCCACAAACAGCTATCTATATATGATGAGAAATTGAGAACACACACACACACACATAGCAGTGGAATACTTGATCGCATTACCTCGTTGAAAACTCCACGAGTTTTATTTGATTTGCTTCCCGAAGCTTGCGTGTTCAATTTCAATCTAATCAGATCCACGAGCAATGAATAAATAAATAAATAGAAAAATGTTAATCCAGGAACAAAAGCATAAGAATAATTAACATGTGCAATAGTACCCGAAGTGACCGGGGAAGGAGTTTCCGGCGAATGAAGTGCGGGAGGCGTTGATGCCGCCAGAAAGTGAGGAAGCGAAGAGTGTGGAGTGAGCGGTGGTGGCAGCTCTTGAGCCGCAGAGCAAAGGCTGGTGAAGCATCGAGGTGATGATTGAGAGAGAGAGAGAGTGATTGGAATTGTTTCGGTGTTATTCTATTTATTATTGTAGAAATAAATCTAAATTTATAAAAAATAATGGTGATGAGGAATTGGGAGTGGAGAGTGGAAGAGGAGCTTGGGACTGTGTTGCATCTGCATATTTTAAAAGCAGTTAGCGAGGCAGCTGGTTCAAGGGGATGGGACAAATGGACAATCATATATTCATATTCATCAAATCAAGCCTTTCATTAATTACAGGACAACTTCATTTTTGTGCAATTTTTGGCTGCTTTCAACAAGTGTTGATTGGATTTCTTATGTAATTTTCCTTCTCTTCTTTCATCATTAGGACTAATTATTATGTTTTTATGCGTGTTTTCCTCTCTTCTTCCAAAATTATGATAAGATTAAAAAAAGCAGCACTGCGAATTTCATGTACGTCACGTGTACTTGGATTAATTTGTAAACAAAAGTAATTATTTATTTTCTTTCTTGAAAAATAAATGAAGGATCTAAACGTCATTTTGGATCCCCAAAAAATAAAAAAAAAAAAAGGCCTGATCCCATGGAGAGATAATGACTCGTAAAAGGTCAAGAAGCAAATTTTACCAGACCATAAAAAATATAAAAAAGCAAACTCCCAAAACAACTAGAGCAAAGTACCTTTTTTTTCCCCCCAAACATCACAAGGATGTTTCTTTTCTTTTCTTTTCTTTTTTCATCCCTGTTATGTCATAAATATTCTGAAAGTGATTTAATGTTATTCTTTATCTTTAAATTTGTCAAAAGTTTTGATAACGTTCTGAGTGCTTTTTAAATTAATGGATAATCAAATTAAAATTAACAATAAGGGCAGAAAAAACACATTTAAAATGAGACTTTTAAAGGTGAAAACTAAGGCTATAGATAAAGTATTTCATAAGAAATCGTGATTATGATGTATTTTATTAATTTAAATATAGTCATACTATTATTATTATCTTATTTCTCTAACAAATTCATTTTACAAAAAGATATACCACAAAAAGTTTTAGATAA
>NC_029791.2:121746743-121749278 GCF_000816755.2 Arachis ipaensis | reverse complement strand
TTTAACTGATTTTTTTTTTAATTAAAAATACTTATCTCTAACATTTTTCGTGTACGGAGTCCTTGAAGCGTGACCGGTCAACAATAAGAAATTAAGAATTGCTTAGAGGTTAGCTTGGTGGATTCGAGTGCTGTTATTGTTTAAGAGCTTTTTGGTGGAAAGCAATATATATCATATTGACAATAAAATACGGTTGATATATTTAATAAATAAAGTTACGCCTTAATTTTAAAGTTTATCCAATTTACCAGAAAGAAATAAACAATAAAAGCTTATCTTTTCATAATTAAGGTGTTAAATACATTATTGACAAACGTTCAATAAATTTCAGAATGTTTTGATTTTGATACACCAATAATTATTAAACTCGTCTAAATTTCAACATAATAACAAAAATGAAAAATAATAACACATTTTTTAAGTATATTTGATGTGTTAAAAAAAGAACAAATTAAAATTCTAAAAATTGCGTATTAAATTAAATTAATTAATTAATAATTTTTAAAAAAATCAAAGAATATACAATTAGTTTTCATGGAATTAGGAAAGTTAACAGAATCTTATTGGTTGAAGAAAGTACAGTTATCACATATCACAGAATGTATAAGACATGGCAACGTACCATTGGTTGTACTGAAAGTAACCAGTGAACCACTCTTCCCAGCCAGTACCACTGTCTCAGTGGGCCCCAAGCAAACTTATTCTTTATATTTAAAAAAAAAAAAAGACGGAGAGATTAATAAAATAAATAAATAAATAACCTCAGAAGCCAAAATCTATTGTCTTTCCTTTTTATCCGCAATAGTCAACAACATTACAAATTTACACTCACCACCAAAATACAAAACGACTACGTTTCAGTCGTTTACCAGCACGGTTGCTTTGATTTTGTCCACGCCGCCCAAGCCTTTTGCGTTTTCCACATACTCAACAATCAGCGCATCAAAACCGTCCACTTAAAACACGTGTCCTAATCCAAACCGTCCAATTAATTCCAAGTCCATTTTTTTTAGTCCTGTCAAAAAGAACTATTTTGGAGGAAGCTCCCATGAACTATCATGGAAAGTGAAACACACCATCACCACCACCAGCACCACCACATTCATTCATGTATAAAAATGTAGGAAGAGCGATGAAGCTTTTGTTGCAAAAATGGCGAGCTTCAACCTCAAAAGAGTACTTACCAATAACAAGCAGAAGAAGAAGAACAATAATAACGAACGAGATGATTTTGGAAGATTCAAACCAGGTGGTGGTGGTTGCAAGAAGCATCCGAAACACCACCAATCCCCCGGCGTGTGCTCTCTCTGTTTAAACGATAGGCTTCTTCAACTTTCTTCTTCTTCTTCTTCTAGCACTTCTGTTATTGGCGGCGGTTCTTCTTGTTCTTCTTCTGTTTCTTCTTTGTCCTCGTATTATTCTTCTTCTTCAGCTTCTTCCTGTGCTTCTCCCGTATCGCATCATTTTCCTCTTAATTCTGAAGGAAAACGAAGCTCTACGCTTTCGATCTTTCTGTTGAGTGGTGCCAAGCATAACAATAATAACGGACTTCTCAAGAGTAGGTCAATGGCGGTTGATCAAGATTATCATCGTCGTAGCAAGAAGAAGAGTGGATTTTGGTCCAAGTTGCTTCCTTCTAAGAGCAAGAGAATAAACACAATGGAGGAAAAAGACGCTAACAAGGTGGTGGTGCTTCGTTCTAGCTCTATGAGAGAAACAACGGTCACCGTAGCTAGCTCATGAACATTATTATTATTCTTTTTTTTTTTTCTTTTATGAATTTTCGGTAGATTTTTCATTTTTGGTTTTTTTATTCTTAGGTTTTCAAATTTCTTCTACTTTTCTTTCTTTAATTTCCTTCCAAACAAAAAGGAAATAGAGATCAGATCTTGTATTGCATGCATTATAAGCAATCAGCTGAGCATGTGTATTATAATTATATTCGATCTGTACATAACTATATTCGATCTGTTAGAATATAATTATGATCAATTAAAATTATTTAGTATATCTGAATATTTATTATAAAATATTTTGTTTTTATAAATATTTTATAAATAATTTTTTATATTGTATCATTTCACACAACTTGATTATATACTCAATAATACACAAAGAAAAAGTCTAGGGCCAGCAATTTTTGTATTTTTTTGTCAGCACTTAACCATCAAAATAAAAATGAGTGATTTCCGACCATTAGATGTAATCTTACACCATTAAAAATACTATTGATGGCCAATTGATAGTTACAAAACACCAAAATTACTGGCCTCTTAGCATTCCTCATACACAAATTCTTTTTTCAATCTAATCTCTTATTTCTAACACGATATACCTTTCTTTAATTTAGTCTCTTATTTCTAACCGATCTACCTATTTTTGAAAGAGAAAACAAAAAGAGAAAGTACATATACATATAATATTTGTTTGTAGTTTTGTACAATTAGAGGTACGTATAGTTTCACGGATATTCAATATGCCAGGGTCGTCGTTATTCAGGAGGGGATAATAATAATAATATAAGAATAGTGATAT
>NC_029791.2:121744566-121746557 GCF_000816755.2 Arachis ipaensis | reverse complement strand
TTTTAAATTTTAATAATATAAAAATAAAATATTAATTTAAAATATTAATTAATATTAATAAAAAATATTAACCTCTAATATTTTTCATAATTATTTAACTCATTATTATTCCATTTAGATTATTTGATTCTTCTATTATTTTTATTTGCTTGTGATAATTGAATATTGTTGTGGCGGTTATATTTACACATACATAAGAGAGAGAGGTCATCAAAGAATAATAGAATATTATTTAGAAGGCGCAGATCAGAGGTATATATATATACTGGCATGCCTTGGCTGTATGTATGTATGTATAGATATGGCTGTAAGTCTGTAACAACTAACAACCAGCTAAGGCTGGTCTCATAAATTTATAACATATAGTATGCTAATTTAATGAAAATTTCTCTTGGTAGGTTACAAATTTCAATGAAGTGGTACGACTTTGAATTTTCTTATACATTTTATCGAATAATGTTAGAACTTAAAACATCGTCAGAATTTATTATTTTGATCAAATAATTCATCTTTTAACATTTCTTCATTTATTTGATTTTACGTGATTTCTATATTTGGTCTTTAGTCCTTTGCACATGCGGAGATTAGTGGTATTACGAGCGAGGAGTAATGTTATTTGATTATCCCAAAATAAATATCATTATAACATAATTTGAGAATACAAGAAAAGAATTTTATTGTTAAATTGACTTAAAAGAAGAACGAAACATGCTTCATAAATATATGAATATCGCTTTTATTTTGCAATGCATTTTAAAATTGTGAGAAAAGATCATTAAAACGAAAAATATCATTACAATTTACAAACAAATTAATTGGAATATCAACGTACCAACCAAGACCTCTCCCTAGCTATTAGGGGTGTAGTCGTAGACAAGGTGAAAACCAGGTGAAGTTAACTTTACGAGAAGTTGATATCTAAAACCGTTAGATGAAAATTTAGTCAAATTAATTAAATTATCTAACCGCTCTCAGGTATCAATTTTACGTGAAGTCAACTGCACCTGAATTTTCACCCGTAGACAATACCTCTCTTTTGTGACACAATGAATAGGTATCTATATGAAAAAAATAAAAATTAAAAAAATAAAAACTCAAGTACAATCAACTTTATACGAAGTTTATAACTAAAAATGATTAAATAATTTAACTGATTTAACTAAATTTTTATCTAACGATTCTTAATTATCAACTGTACCTGTTCACACAAAAAAATAACAAATCATGGAATTAAATGAAAAAAAAAATTGCGTAGAAAATGCATAACCCTAGTTGTACTTGACAGCATAATATAGTTGATATCCGTGGGGCATACACGTTATTCCTGGAAATTTCGTTTGCATGCGTTGTAAAGTAGAAACAGCTGAAAGTTAATGTCTTCTATCTCGTGTCTGGAACAAGCAATTAAAAATTCAGCGAAAGCAGAAAGAAGACCCAGATCCAATCTTCACGCCAGTTTCCAAGACCACAAATGCAATTCTTGTTTGAATACTCTATTCTTTGTTCTTTATTATGCAAAAGAAATTAAATCACTTTCACATATATAACCACACATTAACAAGAGTTTATAAAATGAATAATTAATATAAATTATTGTAAATCCATCAAGCTCGTTTAATTTAATTTGTTTTCTTCTAAAACTTAAATTTAAACTATTGATTATTGTGTGTAAATTATTGAATATACATATATATTATGGCTGGATATTGTTTGACTTTTCTACCAATACAAACGGAAAATTGGTATTCTATTTCTGGACTAATTTTTTAAAGAAAAATGAAAAATTATTACCAGTGGTATGTATATGTATATACAATTGTATACTAATGTTTTGGAATAATGTTTTGAAAGATATTGAGGCACTCGATCGTTGATGGATGAGAGGTTGGGTTATTTGTCTTCGATTTTACTAATCAGATAATACCATAAGTTATAGTTTAAATGTCATAATTTTTTTATAATTTTATTATATTTTTTCTACAAACTACTGT
>NC_029791.2:121743665-121744552 GCF_000816755.2 Arachis ipaensis | reverse complement strand
TAACTTAATGATAATAATAAAAAAAATCTTTTTGTTAATATACTTAATTTTCTAAAAATATTAGAGGATTAACATTTTTAGTAAAAAAAATTGGTTTTAACTGTAAAATGCAAGACGAAAACAAGAGTCGCCTATTTTTTTTTACTATCTTACCATTTTCAATGTACATATTAACATATTATATTATTATCTTTCCTTTGCCAAAATTTTGAAAGCACTACACATTAATGCATAATACTAATAGTAATGTTGGTCGTTGGATTTGCCATCTTTTACAGTAATCGTGAATGGCTACGGTGCAAACCAAAATTTTTGCACCAATATAAAACTCAGTTGGAAGCCCACTTAGTCAAAACAATCCAGAGAACTAACGCCTTTAATTTCGTCCTCCACTTAAGCCCACTTTTGTTTAATTGGGCTCCTCACATACCAAAACCAAAAATGGAACGCCCTTCGCCCTTCTTCAGTATGATGAAAGGTTCAAAAACCAAAAAGGTTTAAAAACAAAAAACTAACTTGGTTGTTCGAGCTCATTCGTCCACTTAAAAAGTAGCCTGTGGCAATCATATTGCCTGTTAATCAAGCTACACCAAATTCAAACTCCAGCTGAGACTGAAATGAGATTTGAAAAAATTTCAAAGTGTGGGTGTGTGGGTGTATGAGTAGTGTAATGACCAAAAATAAAAAAAAATAAGTGTTTGAAGTTCGAATTTCGCCTTGTAAATGCATCAACGCATTTTAAGGTCACTTCTATGGTACAATGATATATTAGATGGCTTAGCTAAATAGGAATAAAGTATTATTTTAATTTTTAATTTTTAATATTTAAATTAAATTTTAATTTAATTTTTAATGTTTTATATATTTTATTTAAATTCTAAAATGTT
>NC_029791.2:121700870-121743617 GCF_000816755.2 Arachis ipaensis | reverse complement strand
TATATTAATTCTTAAATATATTAATTATTTGTGTCAAATGTGAATTAATGTTAAAATAATTTAAAATTTTTTAAAATTAAAATAAAATATTTAAAATATTAAAACATAAATTAAGATTGGATATAAATATTGGAGACTTAAATAATATTTTACCCATTAATTAGTGGTTGCTTATATTTACGGTGCGCATCATAATTCCTTCACCATAGGCGTATTGATCGCTTATTAGGGCCTTTCCATTCGTTCAAGACCAAAATGTTTCAGCCACTAAAATTGCCCAGGCAATGATTATAGGTTTGGCCCAAAATCAGGAGAAAACGACACCGTTTCTTACCTACTACCAACTCACTTTGTGAATGCATCACCCAAGCTTTGCACTTGGAAGGATAGCTGGCCTCATGTTAGGCCTTGATGCTATTGGGTGTTAAAGACTCTACAAACATAAGAATTAAGAAAAAGGAAAAAAAAATATAACAACCATTAGAAGATAAACACGCTTAAAACACTTTTTTTTTAGATATTTTTTAATAATTAAAATTTTATATATATAATTAATTAAATTATAATTAAAATTTTATATATATAATCGATTAAATCGTATTATTTCTATCTATATTAGATTGGACAAATCAATTTAAATAAAAAATTAATAAACAAAATTTTAAATTGGTCTAAATTAATATTTTTAATATAAAAAATTACNAAATCCTAACCCTATGATAGAAAAATAAAGATTTAAGATTTAAAATTTTTAAAATTAATATATATAATAAAAATATTTTGTCATTTTTCTATAATAAGGATATTGTAGTTATTTTCTATAAAAAAAATATTAATTTACACCGGTTTAAGATTTAGTTCATCGAATTTTTGGTCAAATTAATTTGTCTGATCTAATTTTAAAAAAATAACACGGTTTAATCAGTTATATGTATTGAATTTTAATTATTAGAAAACATCTTTAAAAAAATATTTTAAACGTCTTTATTTGAGTGACTCCCAAAAAATATTACTAGTGTACTATTGTCAGATCAAAAGAACAGGTTGTCCAGAGAGGAAACTAAGTACATATATACATAAATATACATCAAAAGGAAACCCAGTAACCACTCTGCTTCAGAAGTCCAGACGCCTAGCGAGGTGCCTCTCAACCTGCATCTGAAAAACAACATAGTATGGGATGAGAACCAGAGGTTCTCAGCATGGTAAAGATGCCACGCATATAAGATATAAGGTCCTGGGAATACAGAGGCAATCCTAGAACGCCGACACTCAGATGTAAAGCTTAAGGAACTAAAAACAGAAGCCATAAATAGGTGGTCATCTAAAGGTTCTCAACCTAACTAAACTTAACCTATATATTGAACTTTTTCCACCTTTCCTCTGTACCTCCATCTCCCATGTTTGCACAGACAAACAAGCAAAACAAGGCAAACGCAAGTAGTTCACAAGTAGTACAGATAACAGTTATAACAAATAGCAGGCTATAGTCACATAGGCAATCCCACATAGTTCATAAACAAGCAAATCAGACAATATGCACATGATGCATGTCTGTCCTATGGCTGATGAGTCTCATCTGTCGGTTATCAAGCCAACCTGTCAAGTCCGGTTTGCTAAACCCTTGGACTATCCCCCGTCGCGCATCCCCATGAGTCTATGCATAGCTTTTTCTCTTTTATTCATAAATCATACATTCATTTTTACTCAATGGGGGTTACCATTCCCGGGAATTTATACGTGTCCGGTCACCCTTATGACGTAGGGTCAACAGAGTATCGAGTTTCAACCTGAAACACGTGGTGGTAAGCCACGGTACTTTACCCAGAAAAACTCGTATCTCAGATAATTTGAATGCTTAAGCCAAATATTATACATAATCATTTATAACGTTGCATACTCAATTCATCACCTTTTTAGCTTTACTTCACCTCCAAGTTATCTCCATTTCTTAACTTCATCTAATTACCAGACTCATTACTATTATTTATGACTGGAAGAATGAAAATAGAGGTTTAGAAGTTCTAAATAATTCTGAAATTACAAAAATATATGTAGTGAGAAGCAGCGTGTGCGCGTATGCACACATGTGTGCGTGCGCACACTTGCATATTTGTATGCGTACGCACACTGGTGTACGTGCGCACATCTGCCGAGAACCCCATAGTGTGCGTGCGCATCAGAGTGTGCGTACGCACGTTTTCTGAAAATCATAGTGTGTGCATGCGCACAAGAGTGTGCGTACGCACAAGTGAAAATTTGGCCCTGCTCAGAGCGCGCACACATACCAGAAATTCTTGTTTTTGCCAGAACTAAAAAAAAAACAACTTTTTGTTCAAATTTTCTGACGCCCATAACTTTTTCGTTTTAAAACATTTTTCATCCATTCTTCGAACGACGTAAACTTCGCGGATCCAATTTTAATATAAAATAAGTTTGATATCATTTGGGGGTTCGGAAGCTAAGTTATCGCTCGCCGAAGTTCGGCCAAAAACTAATTTTTCACAAAACTTCAAAACCTCCACTTTCCAACAAATATTCTTTCAAAATCAAATTGTATCATGAAAATTTAGCCCTAACTCGTACAATATTATTTCCCTCACTCCACATTCAATCACCATCCATGAACCCCAATTTTAACAATTCTAGTACATTAATTTCCTACCTACAACAACATAATCATCCATACAAGACCATCACCATCAGTTTGCCAATCATTATTAACACATAATCCAACATTCGTTCTTCCATACCCAATGTCAAACAACAATCAACTTCTAACTTAATTCACAATTATTCTCAAGGCACTAAACAATTTAACATACATATGCATTCAAATCCTATCATATGGTCATCTAGCCTAAATTTTCACAGAACATTATATATTATATATATGAAACCTAAACCATACTTTGGCCGATTTTCGCATATTGTCCAAGGCAAAATCACCAAACCAACACAGCCCTAAAGTCCAAAATTCACCAAAACACTAAAATTCCAACATCCACAATTTCAAGCTCCAACTACTTTTACACAACCTAACACATGTACACAACACATGTACACCCAAATTCATATATCCATATATAAAATTCAATACTCATACACCAATTCAATGAATTAACTTAGGATTAATAATCCTTACCATACCCATGGACAAAATCATCCAAGTCCGACAAGCTCCGCAAGCTAAATCGAACCTAAAATACCAAAATCAATAAAATCTCAACATAGGTATTCATAATTTTTGAAATTAAGGGGGTAGAAGAACTAGAATGATAGAGTGGCTTACCAATAAAATTGTTCCGGTAAATTCGTAGAGCTCGACGCGATGAACGTGTGGTCACAAACGATGCGGAGATCGGAGCTCGGAGCAAGAAGTTACGGTGGATTGATTTGTGGCGTTAGGTTGAAAAGCTTTCCCTCTTCTTCCCTGATTGTGCAGCGTGAATGAAGAGGAAGAAGAGAGGGGAAGCTGGCTTCATTAATGATATGTGGGCTGAGTTGGGCTCACAGGCCCGATTTGGACCCGGTTCAACCGGTTCGGCCCGTTCTGCCAAATCTTGGGCCAAATTCTTTAAAATTAGTGTCAAAATTCTCGTTTTAATGAGCTCTATCCTAATTTAATATAATATTGACATTTTTAATTTTCTTTATTAAAATTAATTTATTGACTAATTATTCGCTAATTTTAATGGGATTTACACAAACCCTAAAGCAAATAGTTTCTAATTTAACTAGAATAAAACCATAATAAAATTTGAATCATAAAAAAAAACAATCAAAAGAGGGATATAACAAAAAAATTGTAGAACACAAAAAATTATTGGTATTTAATTTTTTTTAAAATTATCTTTTCAAAGCCTCTATCCGTTGCTTTGTTAATCGTCGTCGTCATTATTCTTCTGGTTGCCATTCCAGTTGTAGATCTACTTCACTTTTGCAACTTTGATTCAAAGGAAGAAAAGAGGAACGACAAGAACAGAGGCACGGTTCAGTAAGGCAGCGCGACAGCGATGGATGAAGCAGAGAGAACCACGATGAACCACGATGGACGAGGCAGAGAGGAGCGTAAGGAACGGAGGAAGAGAGGAGTTCGAGTAACGTTGAAGAGGATTAAAAAAGGAAATAGACGTGGTCCGAAGAGGCGATAGAGGAGACATGACAATGAACGAGATGCCGGTGACGAAGGAGAGCGGTGGTGATGGATGAGGTCAGAAGTGAGTTTTGAGAAAGGGAGAAGCTCTGAGCCTGATTGAATAAGAGAGGCGAATTTGGGAGTGGGTGAGAGAAGAGAGCAGCGCTGCGTATAGATTTAGAATTACTGAATTGGGGTTTGCATTTTTTAACTTTGGTATTTATATTATTCAGTCATATATACTTAATTATTAAATCTGCGAATCTACGGATCGGATATGCGGATATAAACCCAATATCCGCTATCCGATCCTATCAGAATGCAGATTAGATCGTATCTGATCTGATGACTCTGCGGATCAGATATTATCTGTAAAATACGAATCAGATGCAGATAAATATGACAGAGTTGTGGATAAATTATTTAATCCATGCGCAGCCCTAGTTTTATCCAAACTAGTAAAGCAAATTGAGTTTGAATAGGTGATTTATATATTCTTAATTGCTTCTTTGTGTGCTTCTAAAATAGTAGCTTAAGGTATCTATATGAAATTTTAATGTCATAATCAAACGTTAATTTTTACAAAATATAATTGAAATTAGATTAACAAATTACCTGAGTTAAGGTGATATTTATAGAGATAATAGTGTGGTTGATTATTTCAGAATAGGAATTTAGCTACAAGCCTGCAACTTAGGTAACGATTATTTCCCTCATTGTTTGGGCAGTTTAGCATAGTGAGAGGTTACTCCACCTGTATACGCGGGATCTGGTAATGAAGAGCTTTAGTCTTTAGAGATGTCCCAAATTAGATTGTCTATCGAGTCTAAGTGATCCAAGTTAAATCCAGTCGCGTGTGGGAGACCCTCTTTGTTCATTGGGTTAGGTCGAATCAAGATGAATTTGAGCTATTCTTAATTGAACTCCCTTGGAGTATGCTTTGGGGTTAATTCCAGTTAAAAATTATTTTGCCTATTAACTCCCAAATTAAATATAGTTAAATATAATAAAATAAAATATGAATATAAAAGAATGCGTCAAATGATAAGATTGTCTTTCCAAATCTGTCCTACACAAAAATTTTACCATTTTTATTTATGAATGTCTAAAATGCTAACAAAATTATTTATAAAAATGACATATTCAAAATGACATATTTCACATCGTTGTTTCATCTTCCTTCTTTTCCTTTCATCACTAGATATACTCCTTATTCATTTTAATTACTCTGTTAGTCCCTATAGTTTCGTGAAATTTTCAATTAGGTCCCTATAATTTTTTTCTTATTAATTGGGTCCCTGTACAAATTTTTTTTTTCAATTAAGTCCCTCTTAGTAGTAATTGGCTTAATTTTATAGGGACCTAACTAAAAAAAAAAAAAACTGGTACAGGGACCTAAATAAAAGGAAAAAAAAAGTGTAAGGACCCAATTAAAAAAAATTTGGTGCAAGGACTCAATTAAAAGAAAAAAAAGTATAGGGACCTAATTGAAAATTTTGCGAAACTATAGGGACCAGCAGAATAATTAAACCTTTCATTACATCATGTTCTTCTGTTTTATTTTTTTATAATTCTATTTATTTCCTAGGTTTTGAATTTTTTGGCCTTCAATTTTTTTATGATTTTTGTTTTAGTGTCTTTTTTAGGCTTGATTTTTTTTAATTTATTTTTGGGGCTTGTTTTTTTTCAATGTTTTTTTTTTTTTTAAGGATTTTCAGAGGATCATCTTCTACCACTACTGCTTTTGGAGTGAACATAGAAGAATAAATTAAATCACTGAAGGTTTGTGGGGCACCAAAGATGACGTTAAAGTGGAGCATTTGAAGGAGGGTTATTGATGTAGTCTTCTTGTAACTGCTAGGATGTTTTGAAAACATTAGACTGCATTCTTAGGCTATGACCACGAGAGCTTTTTTCTTTGTAGTGCTACTCCCCACAGGCTCCACGCTACAGGACAAGAGAAGAATAAATGATAAACGGTTTTCGGGGCAGCTGCATAAAATACACAGCTTTCCATCTCCTTCAAAAGTAGGCCACACTTGCTAAGTTTCTCTCTTGTGTTCAATTTTTCCTGTAAAACAAACCAAACTAGAATTTCTACATGCGGTGGAACTAAGTTTTTCCATACATGATTTATAATATTGGACATGTGTTGCTTTTTGGCTCTCGCAATGCTCTTTTGTATTGTTTCTATGAGGGACATCACTGTAAACTCTCCAGACCTTTTGTAATACCCCGTTATCCTAAGCCTTACCTCTAGCCGTAAAGCAAAGGATAATAAAGTGCCACGACAGTCCTAAAACTTATAATATATAATATATATCCAAGAATTTATATAACTAGAAGCCCAATGAAGGAATAAAAGCTCAAAGTTGCATAAAGCAGAATTACGAAATGCGAAGCGTTCACACACGGTAACTAAACGCGTAGGTACGAACAGAACAAGACATAATACATATAAAACCTTGTAGATAGCTCCAGGATACACAAGGTAGTAATTAAATTAACAAGATATATATATATATACCAAAAAGATGACTAGTCATAGCCTGCGGAGTTTAGGCCGGCTAGTCAAACTGAAATACAAAAGAGTTTCGGAAGTTTAAAACAACTTATACAACTTATCTCTCAAAATCAAACCTCTAAGGCCAAAAATCTAAAATAAAAAGGTGAGAGAAAGTACTACAACAAGAGTAAAGTGAAATAAAACATAAAGAATATCATACTCCGCTCTGTCACCACATTCGCAAACTCACCATGGTAGGTTGTGACCTGCATATGAAAAATAACAACAATATATAGTATGAGAATCGAAAGTTCTTAATATGGTAATAGTGCCCAATATGTAAGATATAAGGTTCTGGGATGCTAAAGGCAATCCTAGAACTTCACATCAAAAACAGATATTCAAACTTAACGAAAATAAATAACTAAAACCATAAGCCATAAACAGGATTATCTAGACTTAGGAGATTTCTAACTAAAACTAGTCACACCGCTGTATCCCACAGCCTTCGCCAACCTAACCTCCATGCGATCTCATCGCCACCGCCTTCCGTTCCTCCTCAACGCCAGACAATCACAAGTATATGCAAACAAGTAATACACAGGTACTATTCATGTATAGCAAGTAATTAAAGAAGCAGGTAGGCATATTATACAATTAGGCAAACTACAAGTAATCAAAGCAAACAAGCACATAAGAGATGCATATGATGAATGCCTGTCCTATTGGCTATGATATCACATGTCGGTTATAGTGTCAAACCCGACACAAAATCCGATCGGCAACTCTCGGATTAGTCTCTCTGTTGTGCATACTCAGGAGGAATAATTCCAAGGGATGAGTGCCCTACCAACTTCCTCTGGATATCGCATGTCAACATAGATGGGAGACTGCCACAGACCCTACGCTGGCACCATTACCGCGACAAGCGGGAGACTGCCACAGCCCTTGCCCGAGGCGTATAGTGACTTACCAAAACAATGCATGTCACGTGAGTGGAAGACTACCACACCCCTCACATCCGAACGTAGGCGGGAGACTGCCACAGTCCCTAGGACGGAGAACAATGCATGTCACAATCACATAATCCATCTCAGAGGCCACTGCTCATAGCACACTTTCGTTCATACTCATTCCATTAATCGTAATCATTCATTTTCAACTTCCAATATCATCATCTCTTATCAATATCTCAAGTTCCTCAAATACAACATAATCATTCCAAATCTCAATCTCGTCAAAGAAATATCTCACCACACCACATTAACTAATCTCTTCCACAAACATTCCAAAGTCTAAGTCACCGGCTCTAAACTCATATCAAAGAAAATCACCAATTCAAATTAATTATCCCATCTTCACTAGTCTTAGAGTCTAATTACTAGCCATAACTTTTAAGAAAAAGTTATGGAAGTTTGGAAAGCTAGAGAACCCCTAAAAGCATAGAAAAAACACATTTTCAGCAAAATAGGGGTTGTGCGTACGCACACCCCTATCGTGTCTACGCACATGTTGAAAAAGGTACGTCTGTGTATGCATTCAATACGTCATTGGGCCGTTTCGGGTACGCATACCTGGGCTGCGTACGCGAGAAGGCTTGGCAGAGACGCACGTCCATGTATAAAGGTGCCCGCGTACGCATGTTTCTCAGATTGCAGAAAAATGTCAAGTTTTACTAAACATTGAAACTTTTACTAAACTGGTTTATTCTAAACATTGAAACTTTTACTAAACTGGTTTGTTCTTCAAAAACAAAAATGATATTCCAAATCAAATTTTTCAAACAATCAAATTTTTACTAAACTGGTTTATTCTAATTTCCTATTATATTGACAAAGATGGCTTAAAATATCGGGTACAAGATGCTACCCTAAACTGAACTATATCACCCAGACGATGAAACATACCTAACTAAATAAAGACTTCGATAGCCTTACTGTTGATCAAACCCTTACTATTATTCTCTCTGTCTCCCATTTTTCAGATCAGTCTAAAAAATATTTGATCCTAGAGAAGCAATCAAGTGAAAGCACTAACTAGAACAACTACTACAACAAAGAACCAAAGATAACACCACCGTCTTCTTCCAACAAAGCTATCTACGCCAGTGTCCTTTCTTGTGTGCATTGATAGAGCTTTTCTTTGATCAGCCAGTTGCCATTGTCTATTTTTTTTTCCGGGATCAACAACACAGTCCTCTTTGACATGGCCGTTAGCACCGCACTTTTCACATTGTAAGTTTTGTGATTCATCTTTAGGTACCGCGGGAAATGGCAGTCCATTATCGTCAAGTACATAAATATTTATGGCATGTGTCCCGCCCGAATTATCTTTGGCAAGGTTATAATGAACTTCTGTAGAAACCGCAAGAATACGATTATCAAGTTGATCTTCTCCGAAAAAGGGAAGATGGTCCCTGTTGTCATAGGGTATTATTACCCCTTGTTGATTTCGATCGTACACATTCACTCTCCCGTAGAGAGGTTTATCCAAGTATTCTGACATGTTTTAAGAAAATAGAGGAAGGAGAAAGTATAGAAAGTTATATAGACTTAAGAGAGTAGAGGAAGGAAGAAGAAGGGAGAAGTTGGTGAGTTATATCATAAAGAGTGCGAGAGTAGAAGGAGAAAGATGAAAGGGGAAACCAGGAAATTGATTTGATTTAAAATATCTCATCTATCTTACCAATATGTATTAGTGTCAATATGCTTGGCCCTATAGGGCTTTGGCCCTACTTTATAGGGCCAAAAGAACAAATGGCCGTATACTGAATATGGCCAAATTTTCAAAAAACCTTGCAAGGCCAAAAGCCCTCATGGGCCAAACATCGTAGGGCCAGCTCATGGATAATCCTCTTTTTTGTTGCTTTTTTAATTTCTATTTCAACAATCTCTATCCTATTTAAACAATCAAACTCCATTAACAAGGTCCACAAAATAAACTCTATTTACAAAGTCAAAAATAAAATAATATTCAAAATCAAATTTTCTAAATATTGACACTTTTACTAAACTGGTTTATTCTTCAAAAACTAAAATGATATTCCAAATCAAATTTTCCAAACAATCAAATTTTTACTAAACTGGTTTATTCTAATTTCCTATTATATTGACAAAGATGGCTTAAAATATCGGGTACAAGATGCTATCCTAAACTGAACTATATCACCCAAACGATAAAAGATACCTAACTAAATCAAGACTTCGATAGCCTTACTGTTGATCAAACCCTTACATACCTAACTAAATCAAGACTTCGATAGCCTTACTGTTGATCAAACCCTTACTGTTGTTCTCTCTGCCTCCCATTTTCCACATCAGTCTAAAAATATTTGGTCCTACAGAAGCAATCAAGTAAAAGCACTATCTATAACAACTACTACAATAAAGAACCAAATATAACACCACTGTCTTCTTCCAACAAAGCTATCTACGCAGTGTCCTTTCTTGTGTGTATTGACAGAGCTTTTCTTTGATCTGCCAGTTTTCACTGTCCATTTTTTACTGGGATCAACAACACAGTCCTCTTTGACATGGTCGGTAGCACCGTACTTTTCACATTGTAAGTTTTGTGATCCATTTTTAGGTACCGCGGGAAATGGCAGTCCATTATCGTCAAGTACATAAATATTTATGGCACGTGTCCCGCCCGAATTATATTTGGCAAGATTGTAATGAACTTCTGTGTAAACCTCAAGAATACGATTATCAAGTTGATCCTCTCCGAAAAAAGGTAAGATGGTCCCTGTTGTCATAGGGTATTATTACCCCTTGTTGATTCTGATCGTACACAGACACTCTCCCGTAGAGAGGTTTATCCAAGTATTCCGATATGTTTTAAAAAAATAGAGGAAGGGAAAAGTATAGAAGGATATATAGACTTAAGAGAGCAGAGGGAGGAAGAAGAAGGGGGAATTTGGTGAGTTATATCATAAAGAGTGCGAGAGTAGAAGGGAGGAAGAAGAAGGGCGAAGTTGGTGAGTTATATCATAAAGAGTGTGAGAGTAGAAGGAGAAAGATGAAAGGGAAAACTGAAAAATTGATATGATTTAAAAGATCTCCTCTATCTTACCAATATGTATTAGTGTCAATATGCTTGGCCCTAGAGGACTTTGGCCCTACTTTATAGTGCCAAAAGAACAAAAAGCCCTATACTCAATAGGGCCAAATTTTCAAAAAACCTTACAGGGCCAAAAGTCCTCATGAGCCAAACATCATATGGCAAGCCCATGGATAATCCTCTTTTTTGTTGCTTTTTCAATCTCTATTTCAACAATCTATATCATATTTAAACAATCAAAACTCCATTGATAAGGTCCACAAAATAAACTCTATTTACAAAGTAAAAAAAATGAAACAATATTCCAAATCAAATTTTCTAAACATTCAAATTTTTACTAAACTGGTTTATTCTTCGAAAACTAAAACGATATTCCAAATCAAATTTTTCAAACAATCAAATTTTTACTAAATCGGTTTATTCTAATTTTCTATTATATTGACAAAGATTGCTTAAAATATCGGGTACAAGATGCTACCCTAAACTAAACTATATCACCCAAACGATGAAACATATTTAACCAAATCAACACTTCGATAACCTTACTGTTGATCAAATCCTTACTGTTGTTCTCTCTGCATCCCATTTTCCACATCAGTCTAAAAAATATTTGGTTCTAAAGAAGCAGTCAAGTGAAAGCACTAACTACAACAACTACTAAATCAAAGAACCAAAGAAAATAGCACCCTCTTCTTCTAACAAAGCTATCTACGCCCGTGTCCTTTTTTGTGTGTATTGACAGAGCTTTTCTTTGATCTGCCAGTTGTCACTGTCCATTTTTGACTGAGATCAACAACACAATCCTCTTTGACATGGCCGGTAGCACCGCATTTTTCACACTGTAAGTTTTGTGATCCATCTTTAGGTACCGCGGGAAATGGCATTCCATTATCGTCAAGTACATAAATATTTATGGCACGTGTCCCGCCCGAATTATCTTTGGCAAGGTTGTTCTGAACTTCTATGGAAACCTCAAGAAGACGATTATTAAGTTGATCCTCTCCGAAAAAGGGAAGATGGTCCCTGTTGTCATAGGGTATTATTACCCCTTGTTGATTCCGATCGTACACACTCACTCTCCCGTAGAGAGGTTTATCCAAGTATTCCGACATGTTTTAAGAAAATAGAGGAAGGAGAAAGTATAAAAAAGGTATATAGACTTAAGAGAGCATAGGAAGGAAGAAGAAGGGAGAAGTTGCTGAGTTATATCATAAAGAGTGCGAGAGTAGAAGGAGAAAGATGAAAGGGGAAACCGAAAAATTGATATGATTTAAAAGATCTCCTCTATCTTACCAATATGTATTAGTATCAATATGCATGGCCCTATAGGGCTTTGGCCCTACTTTATAAGGCCAAATGAACAAATAGCCCTATACTAAGTAGGGCCAAATTTTCAAAAAACCTTGCAGGGCCAAAAGCCTTCATGGGCCAAACATCGTAGGGCTAGCTCATGGATAATCCTCTTTTTTGTTGCTTTTTCAATCTCTATTTCAACAATCTCTATCCTATTTAAACAATCAAAACTCCATTGACAAGGTCCACAAAATAAACTCTATTTACAAAGTCAAAAAATAAAACAATATTCAAAATCAAATTTTCTAAACATTGAAACTTTTACTAAACTGATTTATTCTTCAAAAACTAAAATGATATTCTAAATCAAATTTTCCAAACAATCAATTTTTTACTAAACTGGTTTATTCTAATTTCCTATTATATTGACAAAGATGGCTTAAAATATCGGGTACAAGATGCTACCCTAAACTGAACTATATCACCCAAACGATGAAACATACCTAACTAAATAAAGACTTCGATAGCCTTACTGTTGATCAAACCCTCACTGTTGTTCTCTCTGCCTACCATTTTCCACATCAGTCTAAAAAATATTTGGTCCTACAGAAGCAATCAAGTGAAAGCACTAACTAGAACAACTACTACAACAAAGAACCAAAGATGACACCACCGTCTTCTTCCAACAAAGCTATCTACGCCAGTGTCCTTTCTTCTGTACATTGATAGAGCTTTTCTTTGATCTGCTAGTTGCCATTGTCTATTTTTTACTAGGATCAACAACACAGTTCTCTTTGACATTGCCGGTAGCACCACACTTTTCAAATTGTAAGTTTTGTGATCCATCTTTAGGTACCGCCGGAAATGGCAGTCCATTATCGTCAAGTACAGAAATATTTATGGCAGTGTCCCGCCCGAATTATCTTTGGCAAGGTTGTAATGAACTTCTGTGGAAACCGCAAGAATACGATTATCAAGTTGATCCTCTCCGAAAAAGGGAGGATGGTCCCTGTTGTCATAGGGTATTATTACCCCTTGTTGATTCCGATCGTACACAGTCACTCTCCCGTAGAGAGGTTTATCCAAGTATTCTGACATGTTTTAAGAAAATAGAGAAAGGAAAAAGTATAGAAAGTTATATAGACTTAAGAGAGCAGAGGAATGAAGAAGAAGGGGGAAGTTGGTTAGTTATATCATAAAGAGTGTGAGAGTAGAAGGAGAAAGATGAAAGGGAAAACCGGGAAATTGATATGATTTAAAAGATCTCCTCTATCTTACGAATATGTATTAGTGTCAATATGCATAGCCCTATAGGGCTTTGGCCCTACTTTATAGGGTCAAAAGAACAAATGACCCTATACTGAATAGGGCCAAATTTTCAAAAAATCTTGCAGGGCCAAAAGCCCTTATGAGCCAAACATCGTAGTGCTAGCTCATGGATAATCCTATTTTTTGTTGCTTTTTCAATCTCTATTTCAACAATCTCTATCCTATTTAAACAATCAAAACTCCATTGACAAGGTCCACAAAATAAACTTTATTTACAAAGTCAAAAAATAAAACAATATTCAAAATCAAATTTTCTAAACATTGACACTTTTACTAAACTGGTTTATTCTTCAAAAACTAAAATGATATTCCAAATCAAATTTTTCAAACAATTAAATTTTTACTAAACTGGTTTATTCTAACTTCTTATTATACTTACAAAGATGGCTTAAAATATCGGGTGCAAGATGCTACCCTAAACTGAACTATATCACCCAAACGATGAAACATACCTAACTAAATCAAGTCTTCGAAAGCCTTACTGTTGATCAAACCCTTACTGTTGTTTTCTCTGCCTCCTATTTTTCACATCAGTCTAAAAAATATTTGGTCCTACAGAATCAATCAAGTGAAAGCACTAACTAGAACAACTACTAAAACAAAGAACCAAAGATAACACCATCGTCTTCTTCCAACAAAGCTATCTATACCAGTGTCCTTTCTTGTGTACATTGATAGAGCTTTTCTTTGATCTGCCAGTTGTCATTGTCTATTTTTTACTGGGATCAACAACACAGTCCTCTTTGACATGGCCGGTAGCACCGCACTTTTCACATTGTAAGTTTTGTGATCCATCTTTAGGTATCGCGGGAAATGGCAGTCCGTTATCATCAAGTACATAAATATTTATGGCACGTGTCCTGCTCGAATTATCTTTGGCAAGGTTGTAATGAACTTCTGTGAAAACCGCAAGAATACGATTATCAAGTTGATCCTCTCCGAAAAAGGAAAGATGGTCCCTGTTGTCATAGGGCATTATTACACCTTGTTGATTCTGATCGTACACAGTCACTCTC
The DNA here is from genome assembly GCF_000816755.2 of Arachis ipaensis. NCBI lineage: Eukaryota > Viridiplantae > Streptophyta > Magnoliopsida > Fabales > Fabaceae > Arachis > Arachis ipaensis. Next base: position 121,729,276 of record NC_029791.2, on the reverse strand, counting down.
CCGTAGAGAGGTTTATTCAAGTATTCCGACATGTTTTAAGAAAATAGAGGAAGGGGAAAGTATAGAAAGGTATATAGACTTAAGAGAGCAGAGAGAGGAAGAAGAAGGGGAAAGTTGGGGAGTTATATCATAAAGAGTGCGAGAGTAGAAGGAAGGAAGAAGAAGGAGGAAGTTGGTGAGTTATATCATAAAGAGTGTGAGAGTAGAAGGAGAAAGTTGAAAGGGAAAACCGAAAAATTGATATAATTTAAAAGATCTCCTCTATCTTACCAATATGTATTAGTGTCAATATGCTTGGCCCTATAGGGCTTTGGCCCTACTTTATAGGGCCAAAATAAACAAAAGGCCCTATACTCAACAGGGCCAAATTTTCAAAAAACCTTGCAGGGCCAAAAGCCCTCGTGGGTCAAACATCGTAGGGTAAGCCCATGGATAATCCTCTTTTTTTGTTGCTTTTTAAATCTCTATTTCAACAATCTCTATCATATTTAAACAATCAAAACTCCATTGACAAGGTCTACAAAATAAACTCTTTTTACAAAGTCAAAAAATAAAACAATATTCCAAATCAAATTTTCTAAACATTCAAATTTTTACTAAACTGGTTTATTCTTCGAAAACTAAAACGATATTCCAAATCAAATTTTTCAAACAATCAAAATTTTTACTAAATTGGTTTATTCTAATTTCCTATTATATTGACAAAGATGGCTTAAAATATTGGGTACAAGATGCTACCCTAAACTGAACTATATCACCCAAACGATGAAACATACTTAACCAAATTAAGACTTCGACAGCCTTACTGTTGATCAAACTCTTACTGTTGTTCTCTCTACCTCCCATTTTTCACATCAGTCTAAAAAATATTTGATCCTACAGAAGCAATCAAGTGAAAGCACTAACTAGAACAATTACTACAACAAAGAACCAAAGATAACACCACCGTCTTCTTCCAACAAAACTATCTACGATAGTGTCCTTTCTTCTGTGTATTGATAGAGCTTTTCTATGATCTGCTAGTTGCCATTGTCTATTTTTTACTAGGATCAACAACACAGTCCTCTTTGACATGGCCGGTAGCACCGCACTTTTCACATTGTAAGTTTTGTGATCCATCTTTAGGTACCGCGGGAAATGGCAGTCCATTATCGGCAAGTACATAAATATTTATGGCACGTGTCCCGCCCGAATTATCTTTGGCAAGGTTGTAATGAACTTCTGTGGAAACTGCAAGAATACGATTATCAAGTTGATCCTCACCGAAAAAGGGAAGATGGTCCCTGTTGTCATAGGGTATTATTACCCCTTGTTGATTCCGATCGTACACAGTCACTCTTCCGTAGAGAGGTTTATCCAAGTATTCTGACATGTTTTAAGAAAATAGAGGAAGGAGAAAGTATAGAAAGTTATATAGACTTAAGAGAGCAGAGGAAGGAAGAAGAAGGGGGAAGTTGGTGAGTTATATCATAAAGAGTGCGAGAGTAGAAGGAGAAAGATGAAAGGAGAAACCGGGAAATTGATATGATTTAAAAGATCTCCTCTATCTTACCAATATGTATTAGTGTCAATATGCTTGGCCCTATAGGGCTTTGTCCCTACTTTATAGGGCCAAAAGAACAATTGATCCTATACTGAATAGGGCCAAATTTTCAAAAAACCTTTCAGGGCCAAAAGCTTTCATGGGCCAAACATCGTAGGGCTAGCTCATGGATAATCCTATTTTTTATTATTTTTTCAATCTCTATTTCCACAATCTCTATCCTATTTAAACAATCAAAACTCCATTGACAAGGTCCACAAAATAAACTTTATTTACAAAGTCAAAAAATAAAACAATATTCAAAATCAAATTTTCTAAACATTGTCACTTTTACTAAATTGGTTTATTCTTCAAAAACTAAAATGATATTCCAAATCAAATTTTCCAAACAATCAAATTTTTACTAAACTGGTTTATTCTAATTTCCTATTATATTGACAAAGATGGCTTAAAATATTGGGTGCAAGATGCTACCCTAAACTGAACTATATCACCCAAACGATGAAATATACCTAACTAAATCAAGACTTCGATAGCCTTACTGTTGATCAAACCCTTACTGTTGTTCTCTCTGCCTCCCATTTTTTACATCAGTCTAAAAAATATTTGGTCTTACAGAAGCAATCAAGTGAAAGCACTAACTAGAACAACTACTACAACAAAGAACCAAAGATAACACCATCGTCTTCTTCCAACAGCTATCTATACCAGTGTCCTTTCTTGTGTGCATTGATAGAGCTTTTCTTTGATCTGCCAGTTGTCATTGTCTATTTTTTACTGGGATCAACAACACAATCCTCTTTGACATGGCCGGTAGCACCGCACTTTTCACATTGTAAGTTTTGTGATCCATCTTTAGGTACCGCGGGAAATGGCACTCTATTATCGTCAAGTACATAAATATTTATGGCACGTGTCCTGCCCGAATTATCTTTGGCAAGGTTGTAATGAACTTCTGTGGAAACCGCAAGAATACGATTATCAAGTTGATCCTCTCCGAAAAAGGGAAGATGGTCCCTGTTGTCATAGGGTATTATTACCCCTTGTTGATTCTGATCGTACACAGTCACTCTCCCGTTGAGGGGTTTATCCAAGTATTCCAAGATGTTTTAAGAAAATAGAGGAATGGGAAAGTATAGAATAGTATATAGACTTAAGAGAGCAGAGGGAGGAAGAAGAAGGAGAAAGTTGGGGAGTTATATCATAAAGAGTGCGAGAGTAGAAGGAAGGAAGAAGAAGGGGGAAGTTGGTGAGTTATATCATAAAGAGTGTCAGAGTAGAAGGAGAAAGTTGAAAGGGGAAACCGGAAAATTGATATGATTTAAAAGATCTCCTCTATCTTACCAATATGTATTAGTGTCAATATGCTTGGCCCTATAGGGCTTTGGCCCTACTTTATATGGCCAAAAGAACAAAAGGCCCTATACTCAATAGGGCCAAATTTTAAAAAACCTTGCAGGGCCAAAAGCCCTCGTGGGCCAAACATCGTAGAGCAAGCCCATGGATAATCCTCTTTTTTTGTTGTTTTTTCAATCTCTATTTCAACAATCTCTATCATATTTAAACAATCAAAACTCCATTGACAAGGTCCATAAAATAAACTCTATTTACAAAGTCAAAAAATAAAACAATATTCCAAATCAAATTTTCTAAACATTCAAATTTTTACTAAACTTGTTTATTCTTCGAAAACTAAAACGATATTCCAAATCAAATTTTTCAAACAATCAAAATTTTTACTAAACTGGTTTATTCTAATTTCCTATTATATTGACAAAGATGGCTTAAAATATCGGGTACAAGATGCTACCCTAAACTGAACTATATCACCCAAACGATGAAACATACTTAACCAAATTAAGACTTCGACAGCCTTACTGTTGATCAAACCCTTACTGTTGTTCTCTCTGCATCCCATTTTTCACATCAGTCTAAAAAATATTTGTTCCTAAAGAAGCAGTCAAGTGAAAGCACTAACTAGAACAACTACTAAATCAAAGAACCAAAGATAACACCACCATCTTCTTCCAAAAAGCTATCTATGCCCGTGTCCTTTCTTGTGTGCATTGACAGAGCTTTTCTTTGATCTGCCAGTTGCCACAGTCTATTTTTGACTGGGATCAACAACACAGTCCTCTTTGACATGGCCGGTAGCACCGCACTTTTCAAATTATAAGTTTTGTGATCCATCTTTAGGTACCGCGAAAAATGGCAGTACATTATCGTCAAGTACATAAATATTTATGGCACGTGTCCCGCCCAAAATATCTTTGGCAAGGTTGTACTGAACTTCTGTGGAAACCTCAAGAATATGATTATCAAGTTGATCCTCTCCGGAAAAGGAAAGATGGTCCCTGTTGTCATAGGGTATTATTACCCCATGTTGATTCCGATCGTACACAGTCACTCTCTCGTAGAGAGGTTTATCCAACTATTCCGGTATGTTTTAAGAAAATAGAGGAAGGAGAAAGTATAAAAAGGTATATAGACTTAAGAGAGTAGAGGAAGGAAGAAGAAGGGGGAAGTTAGTGAGTTATATCATAAAGAGTGCAAGAGTAATAAAAGGAGAAAGATGAAAGGGGAAACTGGGAAATTGATATGATTTAAAAGATCTCCTCTATCTTACCAATATGTATTAGTGTCAATATGCTTGGCCCTATAGGGCTTTGTCCCTACTTTATAGGGCCAAAAGAACAAATGACCCTATACTGAATAGGGCCAAATTTTCAAAAAACCTTGAAGGGCCAAAAGCCCTCATGGGCCAAACATCGTAGGGCTAGCTCATGGATAATCCTCTTTTTTTTTTTTGCTTTATTAATCTCTATTTCAACAATCTTTATCCTATTTAAACAATCAAAACTCCATTGACAAGGTCCACAAAATAAACTCTATTTACAAAGTCAAAAAATAAAACAATATTCAAAATCAAATTTTCTAAACATTGACACTTTTACTAAATTGGTTTATTCTTCAAAAACTAAAATGATATTCCAAATCAAAGTTTCTAAACCATCAAATTTTTACTAAAATGGTTTTTCTAATTTCCTATTATATTGACAAAGATGGCTTAAAATATCGGGTACAAGATGCTACCCTAAACTGAACTATATCACCCAAACGATAAAACATACCTAACTAAATCAAGACTTCGATAGCCTTACTGTTGATCAAATCCTTACTGTTGTTCTCTCTGCCTCCCATTTTCCACATCAGTCTAAAAAATATTTGGTCCTACAGAAGCAATCAAGTGAAAGCACTAACTAGAACAACTACTACAACAAAGAACCAAAGATAACCCCACCGTCTTCTTCCAACAAAGCTATCTACGCCAGTGTCCTTTCTTCTGTGCATTGATAGAGCTTTTCTTTGATATGCTAGTTGCCATTGTCTATTTTTTACTAGGATCAACAACACAGTCCTCTTTGACATGGCCGGTAGCAACGCACTTTTCACATTGTAAGTTTTGTGATCCATCTTTAGGTACCGCGGGAAATGGTAGTCCATTATCGTCAAGTACATAAATATTTATGGCACGTGTCCCGCCCGAATTATCTTTGGCAAGGTTGTAATGAACTTCTGTGGAAACCGCAAGAATACGATTATCAAGTTGATCCTATCCGAAAAAGGGAAGATGGCCCCTGTTGTCATAGGGTATTATTACCCCTTGTTGATTCTGATCGTACACAGTCACTCTCCCGTAGAGAGTTTTATCCATGTATTCCGACATGTTTTAAGAAAACAGAGGAAGGAAAAAGTATAGAAGGGTATATAGACTTAAGAGAGCAGAGGGAGGAAGAAGAAGGGAAAAGTTGGGGAGTTATATCATAAAGAGTGCGAGAGTAGAAGGGAGGAAGAAGAAGGGGGAAGTTGGTGAGTTATATCATAAAGAGTGTGAGAGTAGTAGGAGAAAGTTGAAAGGGGAAACAAGAAAATTGATATGATTTAAAAGATTTCCTCTATCTTACCAATATGTATTAGTGTCAATATGCTTGGCCCTATAGGGCTTTGGCCCTACTTTATAGGGCCAAAAGAACAAAAGGCCCTATACTCAATAGGACCAAATTTTCAAAAAATCTTGCAGGGCCAAAAGCCCTCGTGGGCCAAACATCGTAGGGCAAGCCCATGGATAATCCTCTTTTTTTTTGTTGCTTTTTCAATCTCTATTTCAACAATCTCTATCATATTTAAACAATCAAAACTCCATTGACAAGGTCCACAAAATAAACTCTATTTACAAAGTCAAAAAATAAAACAATATTCTAAATCAAATTTTCTAAAGATTCAAATTTTTACTAAACCGGTTTATTCTTCAAAAACTAAAATGATATTCCAAATCAAATTTTTCAAACAATCAAATTTTTACTAAACCGGTTTATTCTAATTTCCTATTATATTGACAAAGATGGCTTAAAATATCGGGTACAAGATGCTACCCTAAACTGAACTATATCACCCAAACGATCAAACATACTTAACTAAATCAAGACTTTGATAGCCTTACTGTTGATCAAACCCTTACTATTGTTCTCTCTGCATCCCATTTTCAACATCAGTCTAAAAAATATTTGGTCCTACAGAAGTAGTCAAGTGAAAGCACTAACTAGAACATCTACTAAATCAAAGAACCAAAGTTAACACCACCCTCTTCTTCCAACAAAGCTATCTATGCCCGTGTCCTTTCTTGTGTGCATTGATAGAGCTTTTCTTTGATCTGCCAGTTGCCACAGTCCATTTTTGACTAGGATCAACAACACAGTCCTCTTTGACATGGCCGGTAGCACTGCACTTTTCAAATTGTAAATTTTGTGATCCATCTTTAGGTACCGCGGGAAATGACAGTACATTATCGTCAAGTACATAAATATTTATGGCACGTGTCCCGCCCGAATTATCTTTGACAAAGTTGTACTGAACTTCCGTGGAAATCTCAAAAATACGATTATCAAGTTGATCCTCTCCGGGAAAGGGAAGATGGTCCATGTTGTCATAGGGTATTATTACCCCTTGTAGATTCCGATCGTACACAGTCACTCCCCCGTAGAGAGGTTTATCCAAGTATTCCGACATGTTTTAAGAAAATAGAGGAAGGGGAAAGTATAGAAGGGTATATAGATTTAAAAGAGTAGAGGAAGGAAGAAGAAGGGGGAAGTTGGAGAGTTATATCACAAAGAGTGCGAGAGTAGAAGGGAGAAAAAAGAAGGGGAAAGTTAGTGAGTTATATCATAAAGAGTGTGAGAGTAGAAGGAGAAAAATGAAAGGGAAAACCGAAAAATTGATATGATTTAAAAGATCTCCTCTATCTTAACAATATGTATTAGTGTCAATATGCTTGGCCCTATAGGGCTTTGGCCCTACTTTATAGGGCCAAAAGAACAAAAGGCCCTATACTCAATAGGGCCAAATTTTCAAAAAACCTTGCGGGACCAAAAGTCCTCATGGGCGAAACATCATAAGGCAAGCCCAAGGATAATTCCCTTTTTTTTGTTGTTTTTTCAATCTCTATCATATTTAAACAATCAAAACTTCATTGACAAGGTCCACAAAATAAACTCTATTTACAAAGTCAAAAAATAAAACAATATTCCAAATCAAATTTTCTAAACATTCAAATTTTTACTAAACTGGTTTATTCTTCGAAAACTAAAACGATATTCCAAATCAAATTTTCTAAACAATCAAATTTTTACTAAACCGGATTATTCTAATTTTCTATTATATTGACAAAGATGACTTAAAATATCGGGTACAAGATGCTACCCTAAACTGAACTATATCACCCAAACGATGAAACATACTTAACCAAATTAAGACTTCGACAGCCTTACTGTTGATCAAACTCTTACTGCTGTTCTCTCTGCATCCCATTTTCCACATCAGTCTAAAAAATATTTGGTCCTAAAGAAGCAGTCAGGTGAAAGCACTAACTAGAACAACTACTAAATCAAAGAACCAAAGATAACATCACTCTCTTCTTCCAACAAAGCTATCTACACCCGTGTCCTTTCTTGTGTGCGTTGACAGAGCTTTTCTTTGATCTGCCAGTTGCCACTGTCCATTTTTGACTGGAATCAATAACACAGACCTCTTTGACATGGCCGGTAGCACCGCACTTTTCACATTGTAAGTTTTGTGATCCATCTTTAGGTACCGCGGGAAATGGCATTCCATTATCGTCAAGTACATAAATATTTATGGCACGTGTCCCGCCCGAATTATCTTTGGCAAGCTTGTTCTGAACTTCTGTGGAAACCTCACGAATATGATTATCAAGTTGATCCTCTCCGAAAAAAGGGAAGATGGTCCCTGTTGTCATAGGGTATTATTACCCCTTGTTGATTCCGATCGTACACAGTCACTCTCTCGTAGAGAGGTTTATCCAAGTATTCCGGTATGTTTTAAGAAAATAGAGGAAGGAAAAAATATAGAAAGGTATATAAACTTAAGAGAGCAGAGGAAGGAAGAAGAAGGGGGAAGTTAGTGAGTTATATCATAAAGAGTGCGAGAGTAGAAGGAGAAAGATGAAAGGGGAAACCGGAAAATTGATATGATTTAAAAGATATTCTCTATCTTACCAATATGTATTAATGTCAATATGCTTGGCCCTATAGGGCTTTGTCCCTACTTTATAGGGCCAAAAGAACAAATGGCCCTATACTCAATAGGACCAAATTTTAAAAAAACCTTGCTGGGCCAAAAGCCCTCATGAGACAAACATCGTAGGGCTAGCTCATGGATAATCATCTTTTTTGTTGCTTTTTCAATCTCTATTTCAACAATCTCTATCCTATTTAAACAATCAAAACTCCATTGAAAAGATCCACAAAATAAACTCTATTTACAAAGTAAAAAAATAAAACAATATTCAAAATCAAATTTTCTAAACATTGAAACTTTTACTAAACTGGTTTATTCTACAGAAACTAAAATGATATTCCAAATCAAATTTTCCAAACAATCAAATTTGTACTAAACTGGTTTATTCTAATTTCCTATTATATTGACAAAGATGGCTTAAAATCTTGGGTACAAGATGCTACCCTAAACCGAACTATATCACCCAAACGATGAAACATACCTAACTAAATCAAGACTTCGACAGCCTTACTGTTGATCAAATCCTTACTGTTGTTCTCTCTGCCTCCCATTTTCCAAATCAGTCTAAAAAATATTTGGTCCTACAGAAGCAATCAAGTGAAAGCACTAACTAGAACAACAACTAAAACAAAGAACCAAAGATAACACCACCGTCTTCTTCCAACAAAGCTATCTATACCAGTGTCCTTTCTTGTGTGTGTTGATAGAGCTTTTCTTTGATCTGCCAGTTGCCATTGTCTATTTTTTACTGGGATCAACAACACAGTCCTCTTTGACATGGCCAGTAGCACCGCACTTTTCACATTGTAAGTTTTGTGATCCATCTTTAGGTACCGCGGAAAATGGCAGTCCATTATCGTCAAGTACATAAATATTTATGGCACTTGTCCTGCCCGAATTATCTTTGGCAAGGTTGTAATGAACTTCTGTGAAAACCGCAAGAATACGATTATCAAGTTGATCCTCTCTGAAAAAGGGAAGATGGTCCTTGTTGTCATAGGGTATTATTACCCCTTGTTGATTCTGATCGTACACAGTCACTCTCCTGTAGAGAGGTTTATCCAAGTATTCCGACATGTTTTAAGAAAATAGAGGAAGGGAAAAGTATAGGAGGGTATATAGACTTAGGAGAGCAGAGGGAGGAAGAAGAAAGGGGAAGTTGGTGAGTTATATCATAAAGAGTGCGAGAGTACAAGGGAGGAAGAAGAAAGGGGAAGTTGGTGAGTTATATCATAAAGAGTGTGAGAGTAGAAGGAGAAAGTTGAAAGGGGAAACCGGAAAATTGATATGATTTAAAAGATCTCCTCTATCTTACCAATATGTATTAGTGTCAATATGCTTGGCCCTATAGGGCTTTGGCCCTACTTTATAGGGCCAAAAGAACAAAAGGCCCTATATTCAATAGGGCCAAATTTTCAAAAAACCTTGCAGGGCCAAAAGCCCTCGTGGGCCAAACATCATAGGGCAAGTCCATGGATAATCCTCTTTTTTTGTTGCTTTTTCAATCTCTATTTCAACAATATCTATCATAGTTAAACAATCAAAACTCCATTGACAAGGTCCACAAAATAAACTCTATTTACAAAGTAAAAAAATAAAACAATATTCCAAACAAATTTTCTAAACATTCAATTTTTTACTAAACTGGTTTATTCTTCGAAAACTAAAATGACATTCTAAATCAAATTTTTCAAACAATCAAATTTTTACTAAACCGATTTATTCTAATTTCCTATTATATTGACAAAGATGGCTTAAAATATCGGGTACAAGATGCTACCCTAAACTGAACTATATCACCCAAACGATGAAACATACTTAACTAAATCAAGACGTCGATAGCCTTACTGTTGATCAAACCCTTACTGTTGTTCTCTCTGCATCCCATTTTCCACATCAGTCTAAAAAATATTTGGTCCTACAGAAGTATTCAAGTAAAAGCACTAACTAGAACAGCTACTAAATCAAAGAACCAAAGTTTACACCACCCTCTTCTTCCAACAAAGCTATCTACGGCCGTGTCCTTTCTTGTGTGCATTGACAGAGCTTTTCTTTAATATGCCAGTTGCCACAGTCCATTTTTGACTGGGATCAACAACACAGTTCTCTTTGACATGGCCGGTAGCACTGCACTTTTCAAATTGTATGTTTTGTGATCCATCTTTAGGTACCGCGGAAAATGGCAGTACATTATCGTCAAGTACATAAATATTTATGACACGTGTCCCGCCCGAATGATCTTTGGCAAGGTTGTACTGAACTTCTATAGAAACCTCAAGAATATGATTATCAAGTTGATCCTCTCCGAAAAAGGGAAGTTGGTCCCTGTTGTTATAGGGTATTATTACCCCTTGTAGATTCCGATCGTACACAGTCACTCTCTCGTAGAGAGGTTTATCCAAGTATTCCGACATATTTTAAGAAAATAGAGGAAGGAAAAAGTATAGAAGGGTATATAGACTTAAGAGAGCATAGGGAGGAAGAAAAAGGGAGAAGTTGGGGAGTTATATCATAAAGAGTGCGAGAGTAGAAGGGAGAAAAGGAAGGGAAAAGTTGGTGAGTTATATCTTAAAGAGTGTGAGAGTAGAACGAGAAAGATTAAAGGGGAAACCGGGAAAATGTTATGATTTAAAAGATCTTCTCTATCTTACCAACATGTATTAGCGTCAATATGCCGAGTCCTATAGGGCTTTGGCCCTACTTTATAGGGCCAAAAGAACAAAAGGCCCTATGCTCAATAGGACCAAATTTTCAAAAAATCTTGCAGGTCCAAAAGCCCTAATGGGCCAAACATCATAGGGCTAGCTCATGGATAATCCTTTTTTTTTGTTGCTTTTTCAATATCTATTTCAACAATCTCTATCATATTTAAACAATCAAAATTCTATTGACCAGGTCGACAAAATAAACTCTGTTTACAAAGGCAAAAAATAAAACAAAATTCCAAATCAAATTTTCTAAACATTCAAACTTTTACTAATGTGGTTTATTCTTCAAAAACTAAAATGATATTCCAAATCAAATTTTTCAAACAATCAAATTTTTACTAAACCGGTTTATTCTAATTTCCTATTATATTGACAAAGATGCCTTAAAATATCGGGTACAAGATGCTACCCTAAACTGAACTATATCACCCAAACGATGAAACATACTTAACTAAATCAAGACTTCGATAGCCTTACTGTTGATCAAACCCTTATTGTTGTTCTCTCTGCCTCCCATTTTTCACATCAGTCTAAAAAATATTTGGTCCTACAAAAGCAGTCAAGTGAAAGCACTAACTAAAACAACTACTACAACAAAGAACCAAAGATAACACCACCGTCATCTTCCAACAAAGGTATCTACGCTTGTGTCCTTTCTTGTGTGCATTGACAGAGCTTTTCTTTGATCTTCCAGTTGTCACTGTCCATTTTTGACTGGGATCAACAACACAGTCTTCTTTGACATGGCCCGTAGCACCGCACTTTTCACATTGTAAGTTTTGTGATCCATCTTTAGGTACTGCGGGAAATGGTAGTCCATTATCGTCAAGTACATAAATATTTATGGCACGTGTCCCGTCCGAATTATCTTTGGTAAGGTTATACTGAACTTCTGTGAAAATCTCAAGAATACGATTATCAAGTTGATACTCTCCGAAAAAGGAAAAATGGTCCCTGTTGTCATAGGGTATTATTACCCCTTGTTGATTTCGATTGTACACAGTCACTCTCCCGTAGAGAGGTTTATCCAAGTATTCCGACATGTTTTAAGAAAATAGAGGAAGGAAAAAGTATAGAAGGGTATATAGACTTAAGAGAGCATATGGAGGAAGAAGAAGGGAGAAGTTGGTGAGTTATATCATGAAGAGTGCGAGAGTAGAAGGGAGGAAGAAGAAGGGGGAAGTTGGTGAGTTATATCATAAAGAGTGTGAGAGTAGAAGGAGAAAAATGAAAGGAAAAACTGGAAAATTGATATGATTTAAAAGATCTCCTCTATCTTACTTGATATGATTTAAAAGATCTTTTCTATCTTACCAATATGTATTAGTGTCAATATGCTTGGCCTTATAGGGCTTTGGCCCTACTTTATAGGGCCAAAAGAACAAAATGCCCTATACTCAATAGGGCCAAATTTTCAAAAAACCTTGCAGGGCCAAAAGCCCTCATGTGCCAAACATCATAGGGCTAGCCCATGGATAATCCTCTTTTTTTTGTTACTTTTTCAATCTCTATTTCAATAATCTCTATCATATTTAAACAATCAAAACTCCATTGACTAGGTCCACAAAAGAAACTCTATTTACAAAGTCAAAAAATAAAACAATATTCCAAATCAAATTTTTCAAACAATCAAATTTTTACTAAATCGGTTTATTCTAATTTCCTATTATATTGACAAAGATAGCTTAAAATATCGGGTACAAGATGCTACCCTAAACTGAACTATATCACCCAAACGATGAAACATACTTAACTAAATCATGACTTCGATAGCCCCAATGGTTATTTTGAAAAATCAAACTTCAATTCAGAGCCAAAGGTCACCATTGAAACTTGAGATATATCAAAAGACAACCATGATATAATATAAATAAATAAACTATATACATACGTAGCCACATCCTATTACAAGTTTACAACATAATTATAATCTAACTCTGGACAAAAGGAACGAAGATGGAAACAATAAGTTTAGTAAGCATGCTCTTGGTACTAGGCATGATCAGTGATGACTTTCTAATGGATTATCTAGAAGGTCAGAACACTGCATGAACAAGTGTTGGGGTTGAGCCATTAAAGTGGAACATGCAGCCAATAGGGTTGCTCAAAGATTCTTGAGATACCCAGAAGAAGAAGCTAAAAAGAGAGAAACTCAGAAGCTAAAAGTTGGAATGAAGAAGACAACGTTAGCGTAAGAAAATTGATGGAATACATGTGGAAATGGCACTGATTCACCAAAATGAATGCTTTTTTTCTTTGCAAAATGAAAACAAAAAGCGATAGAAGAGTAGAAAACTGAAATTGCAGATAAGAAGAAGAAGAAGAAGAAGAAGAAGAAGAAGAAGAAGAAGAAGAAGAAGAAGAAGAAGAAGAAGAAGAAATTTACAGAACGACGAGAACGAGCTACAGAACAATGATGTTCAATCTGAGAAGCGAGAAGCGAGTTCTGCTTTGCACGGCGGCATCGAGAAGAGAAGAGTAGAAGACAAAGACATGTTTGGGACTTTTAGGGCTTTTAGGACTAGCCCTATTTTAATTATTTTTTTGGAACTTCATTAGGGTCAGGACTTTGTAAGATATATTTTTGTAATTTTATGGGTGTGGACTAAAATTAAATTGAAGAATTTAGGGCCAGCCCTAGAATCTTAAATTATATTAATACCATTATTTCGTTCTTCTTATTAGTACAAATTCCAACTCTCCTCAAAATGGACAACATCTCCTCTAGACTCTCCTCTTTCCACACTCAGATCTCATTTCCAATTCAGGCTCCATTTCTACTCAAACCCATCTCACATCCCACAATCACTAATAGTGCACTTTTTTTTTTTTTGTGTGGATAAAGTATAAAGTTTCGAAAACATATTCTTTAGTTTACTTTCTTTAACCCATGTGCTATGCCAGAATTGTATTATCGTTCTACTACCTACTATAATTTCTTTCTGTTGCTGAACTTGAAACATTGTTTCCTAGCTTCTGTCGATGTTGGCAATAAATGACCAAACACCTCCATTGAGAACTCAATTTTGATCCATTAATGGCTGCTATAGGAAATAAAAACTTTTCATGTAATATAATTTTGCTCCTTTAGATTTTATAAAATTTTTAGCTTTTAACCAACCACGGATTCCAAATGCACATAAACCGTGGGAGGTAGGGAGGTTTTATGATCAAACCATTTTGTATGTAAACCATGGTAGGCAGCCACGGTTTACGTGAAGAGAATGTGAAGCATAAACCGTGGTAGGCAGCCACGGTTTATGAGTAAATGCTTTCGAACATAAACCCCTAGAGGCAGCCACGGTTTATGAGTGAGTTGTATAAATAGCAAAGCCGTGGCTGGTGAGGGCGGATCATTTGTGAGTTTTGTGAGTGAGGGGAAGGTTGGTGGGTGAGAGGGGAAAAAAAATTTTTTTTTGTTAAGTTGCTGGTTTGAGAAGTTGAACCGGTTTAGTGGAGAACCGATGGAAGAAGAAGACCGGATGTACCAGTTAAACCGCGTTGCGCATGTGGCTGGATTTATCGACCAAGAGGTTGGTTAAACCGGCTTTTTATTATTATTTTTTGTTTAATGTTCTTATCATTAATGGTAAATGTTAAATTAATATTTTAACAGTTATAATAGAATTTTTTAAGATACTACTAGACCAGCACCGCAGGCTATGGACGGCAGTTACCAGTCTCATTTATTTTGCTGCGATTGAGTGGCACCAGGTGGATAGGGTTATGCCTCAGTTCGGCGGGGTTCAGCATCTCCCTCGTTTGCCGCTTAACATAGACTGGCTTCATGCGAAGGACGGCAGGGGTGGAGATAGGTTTTTCCCCTCATATTATCGGGAGTGGCATGAGTATTGGCAGGCTCGGCATGCCTCAGTTTTACCCGTTGACCGAGTTGCTGATCCTGGGCCATCAGCTGAGTACCTGGACTGGTGGTGTCGTGTGGCGCACCGATTTCTATCCCCAGAGGTTGCATTTCAGGATCCCAGGCCTATTGTGTTGACTGAGGAGGCTCGTCATAGAGGGTCATCGCAGGCACCTCCTATGGTGCAGGTTGTCGACAGACCGGACAACCGCCGCGTGGACAGGCGTAGGCGTATCGGCACACGTACTACGGATCGAGAGTGGCGATGGCTGGCCGACCAGTTAGATGAGGGGCAGGGTGTTGGTGGTCAGGGAGGTGATATTGATCATCGAGTTCCGAGACGTAGGGCCAGACGACATGGTCAGCGGGATGGTGGTGGACGTGCCCGTGGTAGAGCACCATCTGGAGAGTATCACAGTGGTCAGAATGTTGTTGGTGAGGACATTGGTGGTGTGGGCACAGGGATGGATCAGGGTACGTACGAGGTGGGGGGTTCTTCTCAGATGTTCGCCGACTTTACTACGGCGGCCGTCGGCATGGACATTGATGATCCTGTGAGTCAGTCAGAGTTCTTCAGAGATATAGCAGACATCTTGGGCCTCTGCTGTTTGTCCCCGGATAACGAATAGCTCAGCAAGCCTTCCGTATGTGGACTTAACCAACGACGTGACCGGGAGGTTGCGAGTTCCCTTCAAGACGGAGTTCACACATTCACTGATGTTTGTTGTCATGTGCCCGAACCGTCTACCGCTATCCTGGTGTTGCGTCCACTTCTCATACTCCATCCGGTTCGCCCAATCACACATTGCCGGATTCTCTGTACGCATGATGTCGAACCAGTAATAGAACTCCGCCTCAGTTTTTGCGTACGCAGCATTAACCAGCATTCTTCTCGCATCTTTACCTTTGAAAGAAAGGCTGAAATTTGCTGCCACATGGCGGATACAGTACGCCCGATAAGCACGTGGGGGCAGCCAACCATTCACGGGATCCTCTAGTGCAGACTTGATACCGTTGTGCCTATCCGAGATAACAAGGATACCCTCCTGTGGAGTCACGTGCCTTCTCAAGTTGGACAAGAAAAATGCCCATGACTCGGCATTTTCTCCCTCCACAAGGGCGAATGCTATGGGGAGGATGTTTGAGTTCCCATCCTGTGCAATCGCCAGCAGTAAGGTGCCTCCATATTTGCCGTACAAGTGGGTACCATCAATACTCACAAGCGGCTTGCAATGTTGGAAGGCCTCAACGCAAGGTGGAAATGTCCAGAACAGACGGTGAAAGTACACTGTTGAGTCATCAATCTGGTCCCCAACTATAACAGGAGACGTCTGCAACACAGTAACTGTCCCGGGCATCGTCAACTCCACGCCTAGCATCCAACGTGGCAATTCGGCATAAGACTCTTCCCAGTCTCCATATATTTGTGCAACAATAATGTACGATAACTATGTCTGTTTTGTTTATGTTGAAAATTATTTTTATAAAATTATTGTTGAATTGGTCTTAAATTTTTGAAAAATTAGTCATCGGGATATATTTGATGCAAATCAAAAATATTTTGGACAAAATTAAAACAAAATAAAATTTAGGGACATTTTAAAAAAGGGTAAAGTATATTTTTTGTCCCTAAAATTTGACAAAAGTTTCAAAAATACCTCTAAGTTTTATTTTGTTTCAATTTTGTCCCAAAAGTTTTCGATTTACATCAAATATACCCCTGACGGCTAACTTTTTAAAAAATTTAAGACCAATTCAACAACAATTTCATAAGAACAACCCTCAATACAAGCAAATCAAGTATAATTTTCATGCATTATTGTTAAATTAGTCTTAAATTTTTTGAAAATTTAGCTGTCGACGATATATTTGATACAAATCGAAAACTTTTGAGACAAAATTGAAACAAAATAAAACTTAGGAAAATTTTTAAAACTTTTGCTAAACTTCAAGGACAAAAAATATACTTTATCCTTTAAAATTTTTTAACAAACTTTATAGATAAAAAATATATTTTGCCCAAAAAAAAATATAAACATTTCTCAAGAAAAAGTAAAGCAACAAATAAACCCTTAGAATTTATATTAGTCCTTAAAAAAATACTAATAAAGTCCTCTAGGATAACAAACATAAATAAGTTAAATTAAAACTTTTCACCTTAATCATAGAGACTAATTTAAAAATAATATATTTATATCTGCTATCCTACAAAACTTTATTAATATTTTTTTTAGAGATAAATTAATCTAAAAGATAAATCATCAAAAATTTATTTATCATTTTAATCCTAAAACAACATCTATCAAATCAAATCTTACTTCATTCTAACGATTTGGCTCAAAATAATGACAAGGGATTGGATCATCGCTGGGATTTGGTGGACCTTTCCCCTTTGTCGAGTACTAATAAAATAATATTTAACAAATATTACAGAAACAGAATACTTATCTCTTTCTTAAGTTAAAAAATTAATGTAAATAAAGTGTTTTATGTTTTCATGAGTGAAATTTTTCTTATTACTTACTACTTAGTCTATTTAGTTCAATTTATAAAAACATAAATGAATACTTGAATATTTGTCTTTTTTGTGAACGAAATATTTGAAGAATAACCTAGTGACTGATTTCGATAACTATAAGTTCATCAATAATTTTAGTAATACATCTTTAATAAGCAACAATTGTCATCGTGTGAATTTAGTCAATTTACTTAACTCGTTGTGTTGCGTGTTATTCATATGGTCAGGTGTAACTGCAGGGATGTCCGTGATGTGGATTGGTTAGATTATGATTTAAAAAAGCCATCCAGTTTAATTCTAACGAATATAATTATATTAGTTTGGTTTGATTTTATTTTTTTATCTGAGGTCAACTGAATCGAATTCAATTGAATTAATTTGGTTCAGTTTTTAAACTAATAAATAAAACGAAGCTATCTTAATTATATTTGGTATATTAAAAATTTGTTTAATGTTATTTTCAGTCAACAATATACAACAAAATTCAAACATATAAAAGGTAAAAATTTAAATTTCATAAACTGCAATCATATAATATGATTTGTAAGATAATTCAAACTTCAACAAGACAAATTCACATTTTAAACACAACAAATAAAAAAAAAAGTGATAATTTCCAAAAAAAAATTAAGAGTGAAAGAATTATATATGGTAAGTGTTCTTGTGAGAGTAACTTGGACGTGACCTCGACTAGAGGAGTCGACGCCGAGTTTTAGCCTTCAACATCGAGCTATAAATTGGGATGATCCGAACTCTTCGTCCAGAGAGATATCACGTCACGGAGAGTATGAACAAAGGGGGAGTGTATCTGCAAAAGGCACTCCGATACTTAAGTTAGTACTAAGAATTCAGTGTGTCTGTTAAGGATAAGATATCATACCTTTATAGGTTGAGCATAAAAGGTCGGTTACATTACCGTTGATCATCTGAATTGAAGAGTAGTTATTAGGTTTTAATAAGTGATAATGTCTGGTCGGTCGTTTTTATTCTAGGATGTAGCGTATAATGCCGAGTTATAGCGTAAAGTGTTGAGTTATGATGCATAAGTCCGAGTTATGACATCGAATTTGTAACGGCCGTATCAGTAGGTTAAAGAGTATAATGTGATTTATGATGAGATTATAAAGGTAGACTGATAGTATTGAAGATATCTTAATTCAAATAAATAAGACCCATTAGCGAAAAGAGATGCTGCAATAAGCAATTGAGCAATCAGAAATTGAGCCTAATAGAAAGAATCGCAAACAACCCAATTAGATGAAGAACTACATAGTAGGATGAAAGACATCATAGAGGATATCAATTCTACCAAGTTAGTTACGTGAAGAAATAAAAAGAAGGGATTGAATAATTTTGTAGTTAGTTAGAATGAATTTTGCAA
The DNA here is from genome assembly GCF_000816755.2 of Arachis ipaensis. Lineage (NCBI taxonomy): Eukaryota > Viridiplantae > Streptophyta > Magnoliopsida > Fabales > Fabaceae > Arachis > Arachis ipaensis. The sequence continues at coordinate 121,710,670 of NC_029791.2, read as the reverse complement.
AGTATCTTCGGACCGAGTTCTTACTCGAATAGGAATGTCATTTTTCATTCCTGCATTGTTGATTGTAATTTCTAAAATCTCTCTTCTTCTATTTCAATTCAATATATCAGTACAGTCATAATTTTTTGACTCCAACATTTGGTGCTTTCGTTAAGAGGGGTGGCCATATCCAATGAGCTCAATCGTCAAGCTGAGATTGCGGCATTACAGCAGAAACATGTTGAAGTCACAAGCCAACTTAGTAGGACGAATTCACGTATGGATGGGGTTGAGAATTCCTTACGTAAGATCCAAAGACTGTTGAAGGAAGCTCTGAAAATGAAGAAAGCGGATCTTGACTTGGAAGCAGAATCTACCCCTTGGATCTCGACCTCAATGGGGATCAAGACCTTCATACTCACATCAAAGCTTTGAAGGTTGAATTACCCTTGTTTGACGGAGAGCGTGTGGAGGAATGGGTGTTCAAGGCGAAGGAATACTTTGAATGATACACGATGCCGATTGAAATGCGGGTACATATGCTCTCTTTTCACCTCATTGGCTTGGCTTATTCATGGTACTGTTAGGTGATCAATAATAAAATCAATCATACTTGGGAGTCATTCCTGAAAGCCCTCGTAACTCGGTTCAAGCAGAACCAATTTTACGATCCTGAGGTAGCTTTTAAGGAGTTGAAGCAAACTAGTACAGTGGCAAAATATCAAAGTCATTTTGAAGACTTTTCAACTCAAGTCACTGGATTAAGTGAAGAGTGATTGATTTCTCTGTTCATAGTGGGTCTACAAAAATATCTCAAATGTGAGCTTTTATTAGCCAAGCCTACCTCCTACGTGACAGCCGTTTCCTTGGCTAAATTGCATGAACATAAATCTACAGCTTCAAAACCAAATCACAAACGGAATCCTGTTACACCACAAAACCAGCAACACCACAACTTATCATTACCATTTCAAGATAACAAAAATACACATCCTAAACTAAGCCTAACAATTGTACCTATCATCAATGCACAAGTCCATCAAACACCAACCCATTCTAACACCACATCTAATGCACCATTCAAGAAACTTATAGCATCAGAAATTAAATTAAAAAGAGAGAAGGGATTATGTTATTACTGTGAAGAGAAATGGGCATCGGGGTATAGATGCAAGACTTCATGCTATTTGTTCATTGGGGAGGAAGAAATGTTGGAAATACTGCGGGAACCAGAACCGGAGATTGTCGCTACCCCTGACTCTGATAGCCCGATTATTATTACTCCAATTCAACCTGAGATTAATTTCAACGCGATGGTGGAGCAATACCAACCCACAACCTTTCGGTTGAAAGGAACCTATCATAGGAAACCAGTTATGATTCTCATTGATGGGGGAAGCTCCCACAATTTCGTGAAAGCCAGCATAGCCGAGAAGCTGGGATTTTTTATACAAAAAACCACTCCCTTACAAGTTTTGGTGGGGGAATGGTGACGTCATTGGGTGCAAGGCATACTGTGAGGACATTCCACTGATGATGCAGTGATACCAGTTTTCAGTCAGCACTTTCGTGCTAGAGTTGCAGGGTGCTGATATTGTATTGGGAGTCCAGTAGTTGATGTGCTTGGGATACGTGACTACGCATTATGGGCTACTTACTATGGAGTTTGTGGTGAATAGAATTTCAGTGAAATTGCAGGGGGAGCATTTGTTGCATTTTGAGGCTATTAGCAACAAGATGCCACAAAAAATGGTCTTGTCGGAAGTGGTGACTACATTATATCACCTCAAAGGTGATCAAAGAAGAGGAGGAAAAGGGGATAGCCGCCGCGCCTACTGAATTGCAGCATATTCTGCAGCACCATGAGGCTGTGTTTGAGGAACCAACTTCCTTGTCGCCGGTCAGAGAGATTAACCACTATATTCATCTTTTGCCGGGCTCCCAACCAGTGAACGTTAGACCCTACAAGTACTCACATTTTCAGAAGGAAGAGATGGAATGGTTAGTGGTAGAAATGCTAGAAGTGGAAATAATACGAGAAAGTCAAATTGCCTTTTCTAGTATTGTTCTACTAGCGAAGAAGAAAGATGGTAGTTAGAGATTTTGTGTTGACTACCGAGTGCTTAATGCTATCACGGTTAAAGACAAATTTCCTATTCCCACTATTGAGAAAATCTTGGATGAGTTATTCAGGGCATAATTCTTTTCTAAGATTAATTTACGCTCAGGTTATCACCAGATCTGAATGCAAGAGGAAGTGATTCCGATGACAACCTTCCAAACTCACTAAGGTTACTACAAGTTTGTGGTGATGCCGATTGGACGTACTAATGCACCGTCCACCTTTCAAGCCACTATGAATAAGGTATTTCATCTCTACCTACGAAAATTGATAGCTATGTTCTTCGATGACATTTTGGTGTATAGTAGGACTTAGGAGGAGCATTTATGACATTTAAAGATAACTCTTGAGACTTTAGCACAACACCACATATTTGCCAAGAGGTCCAGGTGCCTATTTGGATAGTGGCAAGTTGAGTACCTTGGCCACATTGTTTGTGCTAAAGGGATTAAGGTTAGGGTTGGCAGGAGTACCCGAACCCGTGGGTACCCAAACCCGTCCTTACCCAGTTGTTTTCAATGTGGATGACATGCTGCAAATCAAAGAGGCCCTGGACCACGAGTTGCGCTATTCACTCCAGCAAGCCCAAGAGAAAAAGAAGAAACAAGCAGACTTTCATAGGAGGAAGATGGAATTTAAGGTGGAAAATTGGATATTACTGAAGATTAAGCCTTATTGCCAATGCTCTCTCACAGGGGCTCACTACAACAAGCTTCTCAAATGTTTCTATGGACCATTTAAAATATTACAGAGGGTGAGAAATGTTTCTTACCAGCTGGAATTACTACCATCGTGCGCCTTGCACCTGGTGTTTTCATGTGTCTGTCTTGAAGCTGTACAGGGAAAATCCACCTTCGGTGTCTGTTTCGTTCGCTGATCTTCCCTCTTCACTTCAATCAAAGTCACTAGCAATTCTGGGAAAGTGTTGCATCTCCTCTTCATCAGGACCTTGCACACAAGTTCTGGTAAAATGGAAAGGAGTTCCACGTGAGGAGATCATTTGGATGGACATGGAAGAGCTTCAAAAGTTGTTTTCTGACACTGACCTTAAGGACAAGGTCAGTGGACGAGGGGATAATTGACAGAGTTGAGAATGTCTCAAATCCAAGTGAGCAAGGCCCATTAGCTGAGAGGGATGCTGCAATAACTGAACCAGCAATTGAGCAATCAAGAATGGAGCCCAATAGAAGGCATCGCAAAGAACTCAATTGGATGAAAGACTACATAATAGAATGAAAGGCGTCACATGGGATAACAATTCTACCAAGTTAGTTACGTGAAGGAATAAAAAGAAGAGATTGAATCATTTTGTAGTTAGTTAGAGTAAATTTTGCAAATATTTTTAGAGTGAGTTCCCACTCGAATAGAAATACCATTTTTCATTCTTACATTGTTGATTATAATTTCTAGAAACTCTCTTTTTCTATTTCAATTCAATATATAAGTATATTTATAATTTTTTTAACTCCAACATAAACACAAAATAAAAAAATACTTTTAAGTACTCTTCAATTCATTTAATTTGGTTTGATTTTATTTTATGATATGAAAACCTATAACTGAACCGTTAAAATTAGTAAATTTCAAAGTTTTGCTATGTTTTTTTCAATTTGATTTATCGGTTTAGTTTGGTTTAATTCGATTTTAGACTCCCCTAATTAAAAACTTTTATAAAAAGACATATACGAGAAATATTTCACTTTATTTGATATAAAAAGATTATCCACTTAATCTCAGATGTGATTGAGCTAAAGAGCTAAAGAACTCATCTTTTCTTAATCAAGTGTGAGAGTCTAATTCTTGTTTTGGAATGAAAAAGAAAAATTTAAAATACATCACTAATTATTTTATTTAATGATGTATCTATAAAGTATAAACCAACAAAAAAATTCAACTATACACACAAAAACACAATTCGTAAAAAAAAAGTAGCTCTGGGAGATAGGAGATGGAAGGAGGATTCGGTTCTGGGAGGACATTTGATTACAAAATAATGCTTTAAAAAAAATACTTTTTTTAGACTTTTTTCGGCTTCAAACCAACAAGGTTCTGTTATAAGAAATTGTGGTTTTTGGGATGGGTTAGAATGGATTTGAAATTTTCAATGGATCAGGGAGTTATTCCAATGGAAGATAGGGTTACTTAATCAACTCCATAAAACCTTACAGTTGGTCAAGCTAACTACTAAGAGAAAGGATCATGTCATATAGAAGTTTGATAAAAAAAAAAAAAAAAAAAAACGTTTATTCTACTAACTCTTTTGTGTAGGTTATGCAGGCAAAAATACTCCCGTAGGATATCACCAGTTATAGTTTCACTAGCACTATATGAAGAGGCAATGTTCCTCCAAGAGTTGAATTATTTGCTTGGTTTGTATTGGTAGAAAGAGTAAACACTAAAGAAATATTGTGTCGACTAGGTGTTATTGGTCAGGAAGATATTCTTTGTGTACTGTGTAAAAAAGAGGTAGAACACATATTTTACTTGTTTATTAGTTGTGAGTATTCTTGACATGTGTGGTGTGCTTGGTTGTTTGCGTCAGATAAACTGTGGACGGTCCCAGGTAATATTAAGCAGCACTTTGAGAGTTGGATTAAAGCTTCTCGAGGGAAAAAAGAACGCAAACGGTGGTTGCTTAGTTTTTTTGCTGTTATTTAGAATATTTGACTTGAAAGAAATGATAGAATTTTCAAGAACAAGCACTTGGGTGTAGAAAATATCATCAATTGAATGGTGAACAGCTACCAAGAATGGTAAGATGTTGAGTCTTATGGTTATTGATGACAATATCAAAAATATCTACCGATTATAATTTTGTTGTTGTTTATTCTTTGTTCTCACTTGCTCTATCTTATTATGTAGAGCTTTTTATTTCAAAAAAAAAATTTAAGGATAGCTCATCATGAACAACTAAACTATCTTATAGGAACATAATATATAGTTTGAATCATTTTCGATTAGACAAACTACTAGTAAAAAAAAGGTGTAAAAAGAATATGTGTACGTATATAACAATATGTGTACGTTTGGGGGTGGGGGTTGCATTATTCAGAAATGCATCGCTTCTGTTCAAGTGGTGGTAGTGCTTCTCAAAGGAGGACTACCCGTTGTGGAAGAAGGTTGTATGTTCTGGTAATCATTTGAACCCAATTTTAATGTTGTCAAAACAACATTTACCGTTAAGAGGGGGCCTATGAAAAAATATTTTTCAGCTTAATATTAAGGAGCAACAGGTGAGAGATATGATGATTAGTGTTTTGTCTATGGAGGTGGAAAATGGCAGACGTATTCATTTTTAGGAGGATGGTTGATTACAAAGTGGCTCTTTGAAAGATAGTTTTCCAAGACTTTTCTCTGTTTCAAACCAACAAGGATCTGTAATAGGGGGCTGTGGATTCTGGGATGGATTAGAGTGGGTATGAAACTTTGAATGGAGGAGAGAACTATTCCAATGGGAGTTAGAGTTGCTCAACCAACTTCATGATCGGTTACGGATTGTAAAATTATCGGTTGGTAGAGAGGATATAGTTGTATGGAAATTTGACAAAAAAGTATTTTTTTTCACTAACTCATTTGTGCAAGTGTTGCAGAAAGAGAGTCTCGTGGAGAACATCACAAGTTACAGCTTCACTAGTATCATATGGAGAGGCTTGGTTCCTCCAAGAGTTGAACTTTTTGCATGGTTCGTTTTAGTAGGCAGTGTCAACACGAAAGAGAGATTGAGTAGACTCGAGATTATTAATCATAATAATAATATCTGTGTTTTGTGTAAAAAGGATATAGAATTTGTGCATCATTTGTTTTTTTGCTGTGAGTTTACGTGACAGGTGTGATGCGCTTGGTTGACATGTGCTGATAAAATTTGGACCATGCCGGGGACTGTTAAAGAGTTTTTTGAGAGTTGGATTGGAGTACCAGATTTTAAGTCTGAGCAAAAAAAGTGACTGATAGACTTCTTTGTGGTTATTTAGAACATTTAGTTAGAATGAAATAGCAGAATATTCCAAAATTCAGGGACAGGTGTTGAAGAAATTAAGACTAAGTCGTTTTTGGTGTAGTGTTGATCTGTTTGGTTGTGCTCTTTATTCTAACATGCTCTACTTCAGTGTGTCGAGCTCCTTTTGTTGAAAAAAAAAAACAATATGTATACGTATCAATAACAATATGAAGTGACTCAATCAGTCGATTGCTAGCACAATAAGCTAAGCATGTAGAAAGAATCATGAGTTCAATTCTCACTTAAATACATGTTATAACTAAACAGGACTAATGTAGCTAGTTCTATTTTGTATCTAATTATCTAGATTTAAAAAAAAAACAAAAGAAATTGGGTTTTTGAAGCTGCTATAATCACCCTTAAATTCATAATAAATAATATAATTTATATATTTTGGTCTATAATTTGCCCTACTTGTGCAATGAATGCCACGATGACCAAATAGAACGGAAAGTGCACCACATTTATTTATTTTTATTTTTTTTAAAAATAATTTTGACATAAGAAAAGATTTACATATAGATCCAATTATGCATTGGTATATGTATATCTAACGAAAATAACTGCTGCTGTTAGTGTTTTTGAAAAAATAGATATGCCAGATTGATTATATTTTCATAATGTATCAAAATTTAAACTTGTAAAAACGTCAAAATATTTTTTAAAAGAGAAATAAAAAAAAAAAAGTAAACCTTATTTTATACCTTGGTGCGTGGCGTTTGAGTGCAGAGCATGCATTAGCAATAGCAAAAACCCCCGAGAGAGAATCCCAGGTTGTCTCTCTCGTTTTTCTCTGTTCAAATTGCTGAGAATCGAGTGCATCAATTTCAACAAAAGCAATAATGTGTTATTGTAGCGATGGCCGTTCAAATGAACACAGAAAAGCCGCAAACTCTGCACAACCGCCACTAACGGTGATGCAACTGCCGAGGCGCGTGGCGGTTCCATTTGCCATCCTGAGGAGGTTACTAATTGCCACCGGATCCTTCTTAGCGGTTACCACTCTCTTATTCGTCCATGTTCAAGTTCCATCTTCTTCTTCTTCGTCTTCCTCTGACTCTCATCGTAACTACTTCACTGACAAGTTTCCCGCGGTTTGTTTCGTTTTCTTCTCCTTCTTTTATTCCTCTGTTTAGATTTTTTCTCGCAATTCCCATCATTTTCTCTAACCGTAATTCTTCTCTGCTGTATGTTATATTTTGTTTTTTAATTTATTTGCTAGGATGAGCATACCTTGCAGTTATTATTTATTATTATTATTATTATTGAAAGGTTTTCAATTTTTCTGTGTGTTCTTGACTTGAAGATTGCCATTATTTTGTCTATATTTGGTTTATGTGGGATTTTCAAGGGAATTTATTATTTTGCTAGTTTTGTATAGTATTTGGTTTGATCCTTAGCGATCAAAATATTATTTTTAGTTTATTTCGTCCGTTTTTTTTTTTTATCAATTTCAAAAAATTTGACAGTTTCGTGATCCGCAAAGATGGACGAGAGAGCAAGCGCCGCCGTATTTATCCAAGGCTACATTTGCTGCTTCCAAGGTTTTTGTCATTACTAACCTTTCTAGCTGATTTATTATGATTTCTTTGGATGCTGAGAATGTGATCAAATTAATAACAAGAATTAGAATGCACTGTTAGAAACAAATTAAAGTTGGTTAATTTTCACTCATTCAACCTTTTAAATTTGAGTTTTTTTGAGGCTGTGAGTCTCAGCTATTTTGAGGTGTCGTGTATCTTGGTGAATATTATAAATCATGGCAACCAAAATTTTCAACTTCAGTGTTCTGACTCTTTTTTTTACAGTTGAATGATTCAAGATGGGATTCAGATTATGAGAAACTGTGGAAACCTCCACCAAATCATGGCTTTCTGCCCTGCACTAAGCCTACTCCTAATTATAGAAGTAAGAATTCTAAACTTCTGTTGCAACTTTTCAAGTATAATTTCCTTTGGTAACTCCTTGACAGGTTGAATGTTCATCCAGCTTATCCCGAATCGCGAGGTTACCTTTTAGTTCATACAAATGGAGGTCTCAACCAAATGCGTACCGGGGTCTGATTTCTATCTCTTGAGTCAGCTCTCATATACAAATATTTGATATTTGATTGTAGATAAAGTCTATATACATTGATTTTGGACTAGTTTTTAAATTTTAGTGGTAAAAGTTTGTTTCTTTCGCTGCAGATATGTGATATGGTAGTTGTAGCTCGCATCATAAACGCCACTCTTGTAATTCCGGAACTTGACAAGAAATCATTTTGGCAGGACAATAGGTAGCTGATTAACTTCTGTTATGTTTGAGTTAAAAGTTCTCTCTATTTTTTGGATTCTGGTTATAATTAGATTTTATAGTCCCCTTTTTGTTTTGCAGCAATTTCTCTGATATCTTTGATGAAGAGTGGTTCATTAATTCTTTAGCTAATGATGTAAAAATCATTAAGAAGCTACCTAAAAATCTAGTTCATGCCACCAAAATGGTGATCCAATTCAAAAGCTGGTCTGGAATGGATTACTATGAGAATGAGATTGCTTCCATGTGGGATTTTTACAAAGTATGTTTTGGTTTAAATCTATTGATACTTACTACTCACAGTTTCATGTAAATATTTTACTTACCTTAGTTCCTAACAAATTGTGCAATCAACCTGTTATTGACAAACTCATTAGGTTATTCGAGCTTCCAAAACTGATTCTCGGTTGGCAAATAACAAACTACCTTCGGATATTCAGAAGCTTCGTTGCCGAACTTGTTTTGAAGCTCTTCGTTTCTCTCCTCGAATTGAACAAATGGGGAAGGTATATAAGTAGATCCTAAACTCCAGTTGACTTTTATGTTGCTCTGTCCATTTCTTTAAAATATTTTTCGGCTTATTTGTAGATTTTGGTGGAGAGGATGAGATCATTTGGTCCTTATATCGCGTTACATTTACGCTATGAGAAGGATATGCTTGCATTCAGTGGTTGCACACATGATTTATCTACAGCCGAAGCGGAAGAGTTAAGGATTATCAGGTATGGATTCCTCATAATGCTTGTATGACATTATATAAATCTCATGTCTTTCTATGATTCGTGTTGTTTGAAGATTATAATCTTGTGTGAAACTTGTAGAGAGCACACTGCATATTGGAAGAGGAAGCACATTGATCCCATTGAAGAGAGGTTAAAAGGACTTTGCCCCTTAACTCCAAAAGAAGTTGGGATTTTTCTTACTGCTCTAGGATATCCTTCAAGTACTCCAATATACATTGCTGCTGGGGAAATATATGGGGGTGAGTCGCATATGGCTGAACTGCGATCGCGGTATCCATTGTTAATGAGCAAGGTAAAAGATTATAACACTATGTTGCTCTATGGTTGTGAAGTTTGATAATTTCTTTTTATTTTTTGAACTGATCTTTCTCTTGATATATCAAGTCTATAGTAGTTTTACAGTTTTAATATATTTATCAATATTGAGCTAGATTTTTAACTGGTAAAGTCGATAGGATACGTTTATAGGGTCAAATCCAGAATATAACCATGCTCCTCTGCCTTTGGAGACATTTTACCTCTGATTCATCTCTAGTTTCATTAAACCATTTAGATATTGTCATGATTTCAATGAGAGGATTCCACGATTTTGAATCAGAAGAGAAATCTCAAGAAATGGCAGATCTATTCACTCTATCAATAACCGAGTCGGATTTGGTGTATC
>NC_029791.2:121691064-121700823 GCF_000816755.2 Arachis ipaensis | reverse complement strand
TTTTATCATAAGTTTTTTTTTTTTTTTTTTTTATATAATTAAAAGGAATACAATACATTATTATCATGCTCTGATTTCAGGAAAAGCTTGCTTCTGTTGAGGAGCTTGAACCCTTTTCCATCCATGCATCTCAAATGGCTGCTCTTGACTATATTGTATCGGTCGAAAGTGATGTTTTTGTACACTCTTACCCGGGAAACATGGCCAGGGCTGTCGAAGGTCATCGTCGATTTCTCGGCCGTGGAAGGTCAATTTCTCCAGATAGGTAAGGTTGTCTCTTCATTAGCAGATCATGTTTTGCATTTTTGCAATTGATGTTACCCTATCTAGTTCATCCATGACAATTCTCTTCTGATTATGATCACTGCTTTTAATCAGGAAAGCCCTTGTTCGTCTCTTTGATAAACTAGCTAATGGAAAAATGACTGAGGGGATAAATCTATCAAATAAAATTATTGATCTTCATCAAAAAAGGTATAAGCATTCATACATACTTAAAGTAATCTTATGTATAGTTCTTTTGGTTGTTAGATAAGTTCCTAGTATGATTTTTCTGTTTTAGTACTTATCATTGTAAAATCTACTCTTCTATTTCCCCCACTTTTTATTGCCATACATTGTTGTTGTCCATAGGTAATACTTGAATTTAATCCCATCTGCTTAAGCTTAGCATCTATTGAGTTAATCCGTTTGTGACTAAGACAAAAACTAGTAGATCTCAAGACTCATTGGTAAGAAGTCTCCAACTTGGGGTTAGGTGGGAATATTAGCAGCTTGTCATGTATGTTGTCTAGCATCTAGAGAATTGTCTTTTTTTTTCTTTTTTCCAGCACATGATATTTGGTTTTTTCGGCTTTTTCGGCAAGTTATGTTAGGTGTATTTGTTTTACATTGAATTCAATCGATCCAATGATAAATGAGTCATGACACTGTTTCACATACATTTCTCTCTCAAGTTATGATTATGATTATGACATGCTGATCAAGGGAATAACCTTTTGTTTGCTTGTTTGATTGATATGGTGTTGGACAGGCAAGGCTTGTTAAGGAAGAGGAAAGGGCCCATTTCAGGAACAAAAGGGTTGGACAGGTTTCGATCTGAAGAAGCATTTTATTCGAATCCTTTACCTGATTGTATATGTCAAACACCAACACCAACTGCAAATGCTTCTCACGTTGTTAGGTAGATCTAGATAGATACATACATGATACATTGTCCTTCTACCATGTTTTAGGCGTGTGGTGGCAGAGTGAGTGTATATAATCCTTATCATTAAGGAGGAAAGATGGAAAGGGAAAGAAAATTTTGAAAAAAAAAAAAAGTAGAGCCAGGTGGAAGTTTTTTTAGAATACAAAATTTAGGACGTTCTAGAATATATTGATGGTGGCATTCATTTATTCATTGATTTGTTAAGTTAAACAAATAATTTTCGATGAGAAAGATCCTTCATTCATAATTTACATCTACATTATGCATAATGCCGCACTCTCTTTATGATTATGAAACATGTTTTATTCTACCCGTGTCATATGTTTATTGCTCTTTTCGGTAGTTCCTTAATTCTTACCCTTGGAACTGTTGGTGGTGCAAGTGCCACGCGGCTAATGAATCCACCTTTTTTCTGTGCTTGATCCTCATTCGTTGGTTCGAAAGAAATTCGATAGTTTCGTCAAAGTCTAATGGTTCCTTTTGTGGAGGAACTGTGTCTAGGGATAGAAGTAAATTAAGTTGGTTTAAATTCGATTTGTTAATAGCTTTATAATCGAGTCTGAATTTGAGTTAAATTTGAGTCTAAATATTTTATATAATACGATTTCTATTTTTTTGAATTTATTTTTTTTATATAGTATTATGTTTAATAGAAGTGTCTTTATAGATATATTTTCTGGATGTGTCTCTTTATATATGTATTTAAAATATATTAATTATTAGACACATCTATAAACACACTTCCATGAAACACAATTATAAATAAGAGTTTGCAGAAGTTGGCAGATAATATGTTGGTATCCTATACTTTTTCTTTTTTTTAAGTTTAATAGTAAGTTAATTTTCAGAGAGTATTCTTCTACTCCTTCCTTTCTATATTACTTATTAATATATGCATGATTTTTGCCTGCTCCTTTCCAATTCTTCAGGATCCTCTGTCCAAAGGCTATAATGTAAATGATCCAACCTTCTGAAAACACTTCTTAACCTCAACTCTTCAAGACCAAAACAAAAAGAAAAAAACCCTGAACTCTTTAAATTAAATAGAAAAAGGGGGTTAGATCAATGCATCAGGACTATTGTTGTCATTGATAATTTTTTAGTATGCAATATTGTGTTGAAATATATGTGCCTACACTAAACAAAAACTTATATTTCACAGATATATCACTAAGTTTCATACGTATCAGGAACCAACCACTTAATTTTTGCCAACTTCCATAGATAAAGTTGATTGAACTCATCTACCACCACAATCTAAAGCCGCAACAGCAAAAGTCCTTCAAATGATGCGAAGGCTCCGATCCCTTGTATCACAATTTTCTAGAGATAACACTGCGCCCACCCATGAAGGGCCTCAAAGGCTCAGGGATATGGATGGATCCATCTTCTTGCTGGTAATTCTCAAGCAAGCATATTATCATCCGTGGTACTGCGCAAGCTGTTGCATTTAGCGTGTGAACAAACTGTGGTGGAGCCAGATTGCTTTTAGACTTTTTTGGGCTTGCAACCGGTGCTTCGGACGGGCGATACCGGATTCCCAACCTACGACTCTGATAGTCTGTGCAATTTGATGCACTTGAAATCTGTCATAATATCATACAGGAGGTGTAAAAAAAGAAGGCTCAACAGATTACATCAAAAGAAACACAATGTATATCTGCTTCACTACATCATTAACATTTTCTTCACCAAAACAAGCAGTTCCCTTAGTGCAACCAACCATTGCGGCTATTTAGATAATTTTCCAATATGAAAATTGGAAAAGCAGTAACCTTAGACCAAAGAGGCAAAAAAGATTACGCAGCATGAGCCTATCAGATAGAAGATATATTTGCAGTACCTCACCAAACCGTTCTAAGCCAGGCATCCATGCCTCCACATCAAATTTACGGTAAGCAGGTGCACCTAAATCTTCGGAAGCCATATCTAAAGTTCTGCAGAAACACAGAATCATACCAAATATAGTAATCAAATCATGGTTAAAATTTAAAAAGGATGTACTTCGGCATAAGTGGTAACCCTTACTTAAAATGTAACCCAAGGGATGAGAACATGTCTTCTTCAATTTTAATAAGCTCTTCATGATAATGTTCACTCTCTTCTGGGCGGCAGAAAATAAACATTTCAACCTTGCTGAACTGGTGAACTCGATAAAGACCCCTGCTCAGTTTTAATTATAACTAGAAATTTTAGAATAAAAAGTTACTAATAATCTTTAAATTGCCTCGCTACACCCAATCAGCTCTACAATCAAAATTACCTTGTTGCACTGCCAGCGGCACCAGCCTCAGTACGGAAGCAATGAGAAAATGCTACATATTTCAGGGGTAACAAAGTTTCAGCAAGTATAGAATCCATATGAAGACCCCCAACAGGTATCTCTGCAGTGCCGATGAGGCATTGGTCACTATCTTCTATGGAATAAACCTGTATAATTTTGGCATGAAAATGAAACATCAAAAGAAGCTATGAACCTCAACCAGAAGAATATAAACATGAAAAATAGACTCTTGGGGGAAAACTCAATGGTCATTTTAAGTCTTTGCTGCATAACAAGGTTGGACCTGATTGTGATTATCATTATTACGCCAACCAAGTTATAAGTCCCATGCTTAACAAAATACAAGATAAAGATGAAATGACTAAATTAAACATGTTTTCTGAGAGCCTATAAACTGTCTGACTCTGTCAAATTGGTTGTCATTGCCATGACACATTTGTCATCAGCTGTTTTTCTTATGTCCATTCTCGTGAACTCAAACAATGCAACTATAAGAAAGAAGCAGACTTCTGTGAAGTAGACACTAACAAACCTGTGTATTTTTTCCACGAGGTTGGAAGCCACATTTTTCAACAACAGAGGACCGTACAAGTTCAGGCGTTGTTAATGGAGTAAAGCCTTTCTTCATCACTTCTGAGAGTGTCCAATTCACAAGGGCCATCTCTAACAAAACTGCATCATTTTTCAAGTAGTAGAACTTTGACCCACTGACCTGTGAAACAGCATATTAGATGCATCTCACATACAACTGAAGTCAGAATATATTTGTTTCTTGTTTTTCCAAGACCCAAACTTCCATGTCAATGCGAAGTTTACAATAGAAGATAAGAAATAAACTATCATAGAGGAGCACTTGAAATGAGGTCTTCTAACAATCACATAGAATAACTAGTATGGAAAAAACTAAGGTGGTCTTCTAAAATCATATATGGAATCACCTCTGGTTACTTTCCCATGAGATAATATGTAGCCTCAAAGGCATGCCTGCATTTCCTAGAAAAACAAGTGTACTAAGGTCCAAGTAAATAGATTCCAACACCTAATCGTGTCCGCTATGTAAGGTTTCACCTTCACCTGTTGCAAATAATAGCTAACGAAATGCCTTATGTTAACCAAGGCATACCTCTGCAGCTGTGTCGAAATCGAAAAGGCAAAGTTCCTTTCCTAGTTCAAGATGATCCTTGACAGGGAAACTAAATTCTGGAGCACTGCCAACCTAAGAAGTAAGATGATCCATTAACATTTTGAGAAAAATTGATCCACTAACAAGCTAAGTTTTTAGGAACTGTAGTAACCAAATACCAGCTTCCTTGTCATAGAACTATCCTCTCCACCTATTGGAACATTTGGATGAGTCATGTTTGGTATACGCTGCGCTTCGAGTTGAAGTTTGTCATTAAGCTTGAGCAGGTCTTCTTCCAAAGCAATGAGTCCTTCCTTCAAATTCTTTCCTGCATGCAAAATGCGAGTGTCTTAAGGAATTGACCTAAAAGGCAGAGCAAAGGTAGTTGGGTGCCAAGAGCACCTTCCTCAATTAGTCTTTGACGCTCAGATTGTTCCATTTTCCCTTTCATCTTGTTTGCTACCGCATTTCTTTCTCCGCGCACTCTCTCAACTTCCTGCTTTCTGGAAACCAATTAGCTGAGCAATTGGGAACATAAAGTCCTTTTTTCTTCCCCCTTCCTATGTATTTGCATTAATCTAATTAGATGACACTATAACATGATTAAGCATGGTAAATCTTGGAAATAACAGGCATTTCAAAACACATGAATTTGGGGAAATTATTATAATGGAGAATGAAGAAATAAGAGTGACCTTCTGAAGATTAAAGAAGTGGTCATAGAGTTGAAGGACAAGTTCCAAATCAGCATCGGAGTTACGGTTGCGAATGTTGGCAGCAACAGCTTCCTTGTTATCCTTTATCCACTTGAAGTCTATTGCGGCCTTCCAGTGAGACCTCGCACCTTGGTCCTCGGCCTTGGTGGTTGATGGTGAAGTGGCGGGAGATGTTTGGAGTGCAGCGGAGAGAGGCTTGATGGTGCGGCAAAATGGAAGGTTCTGGAAGGAAGAAGAGTAAGAAGGGAAAGCGAGTTTGAGGCATGAGAGTGAGATGGTTGTCCCGTTCAAACAACTCATCTTCATCGAGTCTTGTGTCTGGGTCAGAAGCTCCCACCCAATTTTATCCAACCAAAAATGTTAGTTGTTTGTCGCACTGATAACAAGGAAAAAGATGTGAGAAGAATTGTAAATAATAAGTTAATTATCATTAAATTTATAATTTTTATTATATGTAATTTTTTATTATTTTAATTTGAGAGTAACTAAATTGTTATTTGTTTTTATTTTATTAACTTTCTTATTTCAGAAGAACTTGATTTTTATAATAAATTTTGTCGTTAGCCTAACTGTCGTCGGGTAAAAAATTTTGATAGGAAATAAAATGAGTGATATACTTTAACATGGTAATTTTTGGTGTTTTTTAAAATTGTGGGAGTACACAAATTGGACCCTCCGATTTGTGTTTAAAAAGTTAAAAAAATTCAGAGTACACAAATCGGAGGGTCCGAATTGTGTTAAAAAATTTTGAAAAAATTCAGAGTACACAAATCGGACCATGCGAGTTGTTTGATTTTAAAATTTTGCTTAATAAATCGCATGGTCCGACTTGTGGTTAGGCAAATATGAATTTCGGAAGCTAGAAAACGGACCCTCCGAGTTGTTTATTGTTATCAATTTTTTTATGAAAGGAAGAACTCACATGGTCCGAGTTCTATTCACTGACACCACATGACTGTGAAGTACCTGTATTCCCCACATCTGAGTCCAACACCATTTTTTCTTCCATATTCAAATTAAAAAGTGACCTCGTCTCCATTCTTAGCTGGTTAAATTTAAAAAAAAACAAAAATAAAACATATAGTCAACACTTATATCAGGTGTAAAATATAATGATTTGTATATGTATATTTGATTATTTTGTTCTGTTAATCAATTATTGGCCAAAGGTCATTAGTCTTTTGAAATTTCTGTGGGAAATCCTAAAAGAATTTACTAATATCAAAACTCATAAATAATTAAGTGTATTTGGAAATAAATTAATGAAGCTCATTTTTATTAATTGAAAAATGTTAGAGGACTAACAGAAGTTATTTTTTGCCAATAGATTATTAGAACCGAAACAGTTAATGAATCAATCCAGATGATTAGTTTAATGATTTAATAGTCTAATCAAAATCGAATCATAGTTGAACCGATTTAATTAAATATAAAATAAAAATATTAAAAATTCAATATAAAATTTCAAAATGCATAATGCATCTTTAAAATAAAAATTTTTTAATTAGTTTCTAATCAACAAACCAACAACTAAGAAATTATCTCATAATCAGAACAATATTACAAAATTAATTAAGAAAGTTAACAACAATTAACAATAATTGAAGTAGAGCAAAAACAACAATCAACCCCTGGTTTTTTTCGATAGTTACATATAGTGATATAAATGCATGTATTTTGAAAAACTCTCTTCATTGTTCCAGTAACAAAAAAGCTTAAGGTGGTTAGAGTCTAGAATTGAACAACTATATCTCAGGCTTGAGGTGTTAGACAACCCAATAAAAAAAGTGAGATTGCAGAAATAAAAACACTTCTATTCTGATCTATCACAAGCATAAATATCTTCATCAAAGCACACGCACATTCAATTATATAAAATATATCTTCTATTACAGGACCCGTAGATTTAATAAACAAAAGATATATTCTGATGTAGCAATTCAAAAATGGAATAAACATTTAGAAGGATAATATAAATATTAGCCTTTAACAAATATGAAAGAGCAAAAGCTAACTTCTAACACGTAATATTCCATTATCGTTGTTTACAAAGTCAAAATGTTGGAGCCCTAAAATGAAAGATTTGTTGTGCTTCAGAAAAAAAAAGGAATACAAATAAAATTTTATCTCAGTGAATCACAAATTCAACAAAGTTAAAAAGCAACAATCTTAATAATTGTGTATCATTTAAGTATCAAGAAAAGTTCAATAGAATCATTCAATTTAATCATTATTTCAGAAAATCAGTAATTCAGAACAAGCAAAAATTAACAAAATTAGTATTAACTATTATTAACTCAGCAATTCAGAATCAGACAATCAGTAAATCCAGTATTATTAACAAAGTCAGTAAATCCAGTATTATTAACAAAGTCAGCAACTCAGTATTATTAACAAAAGTACAAAACAAGTAAAAAAATTTTCAAGCAGCAGTGCTTACCGGCGGCGAGGGAGAAAGGGAAGTAACGACGACGGAAGAATGGGAACTGACGGCGACGGAGGAACCGAAGTGAGCTCGGACAGAGAGCGAGAGAGAGCGAGAAGAGGGGATGACCGACCAACCCTTGGCGATAGCACCCTCTACCGGAGAAGAAGAGTTCGGCGATGACTTTGAAGAGGGATGGTGGCTGCGGGCTGCGATCGAACTTCGAAGGAGGTTCGAGGACTAGCCGACTAGGGTTCTTTGATCTTCATTCTTCGGAGGAGGTAAATACCAAATCGGTACTCGAAAAATTCTGACGCTGATAAAATGGTACCTGATCTTTGTTATTGACAAAATGATCCCTGAAAGATTTCAAAATTTGACGAAAATGACCAACCTTCAATTAAGTTACCTTGAGTTAAGGTTTAAAGGTGACGTGTCAATTAACAATTTTCATAATTACAAAATTTACAAATTTTAATTTTTATCATTTTAAAAATACCCCAATTTTGATTTTTAAAAAATCCTAATTCCCTTCCTCTGAAACTCTCATCTCTTCTTCTCAATCATCATCATTTTTAAAAAATTCTAATATCTTTTTTTCTTCTCTTTTTTTACTGGAGAGACATCAAGTAAGACAGCTAAGAAGGATACATCAAATATTTTAGACAAGATGCTTATGAAAATTGAGAGTGCAGGCAAGTTGACAATGAAAATCTGATTTCTTTTGGGGTGGATCAAGAGATTGAAAGTGAGTTGAACTACGCTATCAAGACATCAATTTTTTTGGATGATAATGATAATGAAAATGCGAACATTCTGAGTGAAGAATTGATGGGATTTTGTTAGTTTTGCTGCTACTATTTTTGCTAAAAATATCTTACTGAATATATGTAAAATTGTCTTGATTGACAAAGAATAAGAAGAAGTGTTAAAGTGTTGGGGCTGAGTCTGAGAGAGATGCCACTTCTTGGACGGCGTTATCTTCAGCCTTGGAAGTGGCGAATCCGTTGCTGTTGCTGTCGTTTCTATAACCACCCATCATGAGCTCAACAACCATAGTAGCATCACAACCACTGGGTCAAGAAAAAAAAAGAGAAATGAAAAAGAGGTTGAGTCTTGAGAAGAAGGGGTTGAGTCTCAGATAAGCATCTTTGGTTAGAAGAGAGAGAAGAAGGAGGAAGGAGGAGGGCGGCGCTGTTGTAGTAAGGCAGAGTCGGAGGTTGGTCGGAGGAAGAAGGAGGAGGAAGGTAGAGGCGGTGATGAACGAAAATGAAGAGGAGTTTATTAGGGAAGAAGAAGAAAATTTGAGGAGGATGCTGAGGAAGAGACGAGGGTTTCAGAAGAAAGGGATTAGGGTTTTAAAAAATTGAAATTGGGGTGTTTTTAAAATTATAAAATTTAAAAGTGGTAAATTTTATAATTATGAAAATTGTTAACTGACACGTCATCCTTAAATCTTAACTCCAGGTAACTCAATTGAAAGTTGGTCACTTCTATCAAATTTTAAAATCTTTTGGGGATCATTTTGTCAAAAATAAAAGATTAGGTATCATTTTGTCGACGTCAGAATCTTTCGGGTACTAATTTGGTATTTACCTCTTCTTCGGAGAGAAAGAGGGGTGTGGGATGGGTACTGGGCATTTCTGTTTTTTTTTTTTTCTTAATTCAAAACGATGCTATTTTGAGGGTATACCACCGAACCAATAACCTAAAAAATACCCGGTCAATTCTGACTATTAACTATTGGTTCATCTGGTTCTTAGACCGATTTTTTTGCTAAGTGATTTTCATCATAGTTGTTAAAATCGAACCGATAATTAACCCGATCAAGCTACTGGGTTATCGGGTCACTGATTCAACCGTTGGGTTACAGATTGAACCAATTGATCCGGTAATAATTAAATAATTATATAAAAAATTAATTTATTTTTATAATAATTTTTTTATATTAAATTAACTTATTTTAAGATTTTAATAATTTATTAATTAATTATATTAATA
>NC_029791.2:121689706-121691042 GCF_000816755.2 Arachis ipaensis | reverse complement strand
CGTATACTAACTAAAGAACATCTTAGCCTGCTGGTTGGAGTCCTTGCAACTCTAGTGACGCCAATTTTTTGAAATTGGTACGGGCAGTCCGGTTTAGTTTGCACTTTAAATCGGTTTACGTTATTTTAAATTGGTTAAAAATTTGGTTTATTGAATTTTTTATTGAACCGACCAATTCGGTCCGAATTTAATAACTATCATTTTCATTGTCATTCGGACTAATCGAATGATCGGTTCTCGATTAACCTGATTAAATTGGTCAGTTCAATTCGATTTTTAAAATTATAAATGTAGTTAGTTATTAATATTTAAAAACATAGACTAAAAATATATTCTTAAGTTATTAAATTGAAAAAATTAACTAATAACTAAAAATAATAAATTTTGTTTACTCGAATTTTTTTTCAACTAATAATCCACTTTTGATATACAAAAAGAGTTATATTTTGTGTTCAAATTCTAGAAATATAAAAAAGTTTTTTTAATGAAGAAACCCAAATATAACTGATGATATATTATAAAATGATAGAAATGTGTTGAATATAAAATGACAGAGATGTGTTTTATATACAACTTTTAGTAGTAAATTATAGATGGACAACGTCACAAAAAAACAATTATTGATGGCCGTAAGTTTTAATTAGTCATATTTTTTTTTACCAAAAATAGGAGACTCAAATTCACAATCTTTTAATTGAGTATAGGGAGACTGTGCCATTTGAACTATAATTCATTAGCTAATTAGTCACATTTGTTTGTATTCAAATACAATACCGCCTTGTGCATGCAGCAACCCGTTGGCCAGCGACAGACTTTTAAATGAAGCTCCGATCCGCGATGGATTAGTTCTTGACCTGTCGGGTTGGGGATACCGTGGACAACTAAAAAAAAATACAATGCCGTATTTTATAATAAAACTTTTGTAAGAATACATCATTTACTAAAGTCATAAAATGTACTTTTTAGTTAGTTAATATCTCAGATTTAATCCTTAAGCAGTGAAGAGTAATAATAGACTGTGCTTGAAATAATGTATTATTTCAAAGTTAAAAAATATATTTTAAAAGGTTATATTATCATGAATATTATGTCTAAGAATATTATACTCAAATATTATATAAAATTTCTTTTTTTAGTACAATAAATAGTTAGAAATTGTTTTTCACATCTCAAAGAATAAATTAAGATACATTTATTTTATTATACAATCTTTGGTTATAAAATAATCCCAATATCAATAAAAGACTATAAAAGTCCAATTCACTTACTTTCAATCATATATGTTAATAATATATAAGATTGATAATATATAAAACAATTTCTTAACTAGTGGGGA
>NC_029791.2:121689254-121689681 GCF_000816755.2 Arachis ipaensis | reverse complement strand
CTCACTTTTTAATATAAAAAATTAATACTATATATAAAAAAAATTATTCCTAAAATTTAAATTTAAAAAAAAATTAATTATTTTATTGATCTTTATAATTTTACTAAATTTGTAATTAGGTTTATTTACTTTTTTTTTCTTTTAATCGAGTCCTTACACTACTTTTAATTTTGTAGTGTGATTCTTAGTAAAAAATATTAGAGATAATTAAATATTTATCCGCAAATTGAAAGTATCCATAATAAAAAATCTAACTAGATCTTTGACTACATATTTTTTGGAAGAAATATTCTGTTAAATATTAATATTTTTCACATAAAAAAATCTAATTACAAGATTAAAAGCAATGTAAAGACCTAATTAAAAAAAATATAAAAATCTAATTATAAATTTAATAAAACTATAAGAATAAATAAAGTAATTAAGC
>NC_029791.2:121687228-121689163 GCF_000816755.2 Arachis ipaensis | reverse complement strand
CTTTTAAAAAATTCAAACAAATATAAAAGTAATACATTTCAATAAATAATTTTTAAAAATAAATTAAAATTCCTTAAACCAATCGCACTAAAACATTGCACAAGAAACCAATTGCATAGGATACATTTATCAAATATGTCAATCATGCATCATATTGTTATTCCGATAAATACTTTTAAGAGAATACGATAATTTTTTAGGGATATGAAATAGAATTACAATGAAATGTAGCAGTAGAAGTAGTAGTTAAGGATCCATCTTTATAATGCAGCGGAGGCTCTTTCCTTGGTGGAGATAGTCAAAAGCTTTGTTAATGTCCTTGAAGGCCACCTCGTGCGTTATGAATCCCTCCAAGCTAAATTCCTATAATCACAGAATATGCCACCATAAAAAACATTTTGCTAATATACCCATATGATATTTTAGTATTAATATATTCAGAAAACTTTAGAGCGAACCATTTTTAATAATCTTAGTCAGTAATTAGTTATAGAAAAAGTCTAGGGCGAGCAACTTTTATGTTTTCTAGCCATTACTTAACCATCAAAACAAAAATAAATGATTTTTCACTATTAGATATAATCTCACACCATTAAAAACACTATTGATGGATGGTTACAAAACACCAAAATTGCTGGCCCTCTAACATTTCTCGTAGTTAATATACTAATTTATGTGTAAAAATTATAGTAAATATAGATATAAATTATATTGATTCTTATGTATAAATTTTAGTAAATATAAGTACAAATTATGAATAAATTATCATTTGTACCCATAAAAGATACAAATACTGACAGATACAGATACCCATAACTTCTGTGTGCCAAAAGTATCCGGATGTTGGTTATACAATTGGTCCGTTAGGGTATTTTTGACACACGAAAGCTATCTTTTTAGGTACAATTGTCGTTTATTTTTATATGGATACATTTGTCAACGTTTATATCTTTCATGGATACAAATAATAATTTATTCTACAAAATATATATTTTATATATATAAATTCTTATAAATATAAATATAAACTACTACTATTTAAGTGTTAATCCAAAATAATAAATTTTTTTGGTCATATAACTGCACTTACTCTGTCCAAGTACTTGTTAGCAAGGAGGGGGATATCAGATTTGGGTTTGAGACCTCCAAACATTGATCCTGTGATTGTTCTGCCGCTCGACAACAGATAAGGATTCAATGTCACTTGCGAACCATGCATTTCCACCCCTAATATCACGGTTTTCCCCCAACCCTGACATCATACACAAATATAATTAAAAAAAACTCTAAAAGTCCCTCTCTTTCTCTTCTCAATGAATACTCCAAGATCAGATAAACGTATATACATTCCGGCTACTGTTAAAAGCCTCTGCCATCAGTGAAGCCAACCCTATGCACTCGAAGCAGTAATCAGCACCTCCATCTGTCATTTCGTTAATCACCTAACAAAAAATGTCAGACACAGCATACAAAGTTCAATAATTTTTGTATGCATAGTTCAAATTGCTACGAAATATATGGTGATTATTGTTAGTATACACTTAACATTCTTTTATAGTAACATCATGATACCTCGCTCACTGACTTGTCTTCACAAGTGGAGGGATTCACAAAATCAGTAATTCCAAATCTTTTTCCTGTATAAACAACACACAGTAATGGTATTAATCAAAATAATGTGTATTATTTAAAGTTGAAACAAAATTAAAGACCAGCCTAGCTAGCTAATAATACACATGAGATATATCCCAAACCTATTTCAAATTTTTCATGATTAATATCCACGCCTATGATCTTTGTTGCTCCTCGTTGCTTTGCTCCTACAGCAACCTGTTGCCATCCAAAAGCCGCGAGTTAAAGTTTAGAGACCAAAAGAAATTAGACTAACAGATAGAAAATGATAAATCTTTTTTTTTTTTTTACTTGGAGAAATAA
>NC_029791.2:121686504-121687021 GCF_000816755.2 Arachis ipaensis | reverse complement strand
GTATCTCTCTATTCATTTAAGAATTTGTTTTTAACTAATAAATTAGTACATGTACAAGGTGATATTCGAACTCTAATAAATAAACTAGTAAACTAATAACTAGAGCCATAAGTATTAAAATTGGACTAAATTGATCTATTTAACCGAAAAACTGATAAATTAGTGGTCCAACCGATTCGATTTGCTAGCTAGATCGTTTTTGTAATTAATCCGATTAATAATAATCAAACTCGCTAAAAACCAAACGGTTCGTATCAAACCAAATGTAGTCAAACACTAGACCTGCGCCTCCATCAATAGACCTCCAACTTGTGGATCACCTTAGGAGTACCAACAATAAAATAATTAATCTTTCAAAAAGGCTTTTACCATGTGATTTTGTCACCAAACCAAATAACTATTTGATGTATATAGCATTTATAATGATATACATGATATAAACGCATTTGATTGCCACAGAAACATTTTTATTTGTTATATACTTTATATATATATTCATAGTTATTATAAATATCTT
>NC_029791.2:121685209-121686218 GCF_000816755.2 Arachis ipaensis | reverse complement strand
TAAAATTAAAAATAAGATATGTATTCTATTAATTTTATTAAAAATAAAAATAAAAATCTTTTTTATTAATTAGTGATTCGGTCATGATAACTATAGTTAGAGAAACTCAAATTGGTTTAAACAATTAAACTAACGTTATTTCTGGTAACTTACCGCAAGGCCTACAGCTCCTAGCCCAAAAATAGCCACTGTCGACCCTTCTTCCACGTCGGCCACTTTCCATGCCGCTCCCAACCCTGCAACAAAATTTCATTTTTTCTTCTTCTATGAATTGTCTTTATTTTTATATTTTTTACTCTTAGATGTGACAATGAATTTACAACAACAGAAGTAAAATCTTATCCCATTAAATAAGATTATCTACATAAATCAAACAATATTAAAAGTGAATATGAAGAAAAAAATCAATAAATATACACTATTTAAAAAAAATCATACTTTAAAATATATTAAAAAAATACAAGTACCGTATATATTTTTCAAAGACTAAAGTAAGAGATAAGTTTAATTTATTCTAAAAAAAAGTCTAGGAGGTCAGTAATTTTTATATTTTGTGGTCAGTACTTAATCATAAAAAAAAGGTGAGTGATCTCTCACTATTAGATGTAATCTCACACCATTAAAAACATTATTGATGGTCAATTAATGGTTACAAAACACAAAAGTTACTAACTCCTAACATTCCTCTTATTCTAATAGTTTGCTTTCAGAAAAAAAAAACAAAAAAACAAAAAATCTGAGTTTGTTACCGAAACAGATATTATTGCATTGACATGGAGATGGAATAAACTAATATAGTAAAAGAGTATTGAAATTTCTTCTTTTATGTTATGTCTCTTTTTCTCTCTGAGAAATCACTGACCATCATGATGATCCATCGTCATCCCCTCCAACTCCAAACCTCTCCAACTGTAGCCCTCCTCAGTCCTCTATGACCTCCCATTACCTTATCTATTTATTTATTATTATTATTATTAACTTTCTATAATATTTATATCTCAGTATCTAA
>NC_029791.2:121683186-121685184 GCF_000816755.2 Arachis ipaensis | reverse complement strand
TGTAACACAAATTTACCACTACGAATTGAATGATTTATTTTATTTTTTAATTATAAATTAAATTTTTATATTTTTATTTATTTAAAATCTATAAATTTTGCAAATACTAAATTAAAAACCAGAAATCATATATATATATATATATGAAAACACTTTAACCCCAACTTTTTATATACTTAATAGGATATAACAAATGAAAAATTAATGTCTCTAATTGAGTTTTAAATTGTAACCTGTTGAAACACCGCAACTGAGCAAGCAAGCCTCGTGAGGAGGAAGGTGATAATGGCTAATGTTGACCAAATGAGCCACATCCACAACTGTGTACTCTGAGAAGCTCGAAACACACAAGGTATGGTGCACCGTTTCTCCATTCATATCCCTGAATCTGCTCGTTCCATCTCTCGGCATTACACTGAAAAGCTCCTTCCTGAATTTGGAGCACTCGTTGCTCTTAGAACTCTTGCAGTCCCTGCATTCCTCGCAGTTCGCGAGGAACACAGGGACTACTCTGTCTCCTTCTTTCATTTCTTTCACGTGTTCCCCCACGCTCTCCACAACTCTTAAGTATCCGTTACAAAAAGCGGTATAATATAATTAAAATTTAATACACTGACAAAAAAATGACAGCAAAAAAAAAATAAAGGTATCAAAATTTTAAAGCGACTTGCAATTTCAATTTATCAGACGTTACCCTACGGCTTCATGACCGAAAATTCTTGGAAATTTTGCTGCACTGACCTGGGAAGGAAAATTACAGATATGTATGGGATACTCATTGGAAGTTATTTAGTGACGGTAGAAACTCAGGTGCAGTCAACTTCACGTGAAGTGGATAACTGAGAGTCGTTAGATGATTTGATTGATTTGATTAAATTTTTATCTAATGGCTCTCAACTATCAACTTCACGTGAAATCGACTGCACCTGATTTTTCACCTTTAGTGATTTAACGAAAATCTTATGAAAATAGATATGCTTACGTTGTCTATTTTCCAGATGGTTACATCAGTGTGACACAGAGAAGTGAGTAGAATCTTGATCCGAACCTCCCAAGCTTTTGGTGGGTCAACCTCAATTTCCTCTATAACAAGAGGTTCACCTGCTTTTCTGCATATTGCAGCTGTTCCAAAAATAACAAACAAGGACATGTTAAATTAGATATTTAGATTGATCATAAGTAGTCTGCATAGAAATATTTCATAAACATAAATTTAACCTTTGCATCTGATTGGTTTGCCAATATTTTCACTGCTATTGCATGCCATAGCTGAAGATCAGAGAAGTCCTGATATGTGGGTAGTTGGGGGCACAGGTTCAAACTCTTAAATAAACCAAACTTTTGAAAATCGGATCAATTATTAAGTCAGTAAAAATTAGTGATTCAAAGATTTAGAAGTTTGTTCTAGTTTGGTCAAAGAAAAGAAAAAGATTTTTATTTTTTCTAATATATATATATATATAAAACTTAAAAAATTAAAATCTAATTTATGTTTTCTATTAGCATGTTTTATTTGTAATATAACAACTCTGAAAGGACTTCTTAACAAACACCTATAGTTTAATTCAACACGCGACATGCGTTAAGATTTTAGTATATAGCTATTAATGAAAAAATTTAGGGTCAACAATTTTATTAAATTTTAGTTAGTATGTAATTAGTAAAAAAAAAGTGAATAATCCTGTATCATTGAATAAAATTTTACACAATTAAAAATATTATTAATAACTATTTAATAACTATAAATCATAAAAATTATTGGCCTGCTAACGCTACTCATTATTAATTCCACGTCCCTCCAATATGAAAGAAGCATGCATAGGCCTTAAGTAATGTTAATCTTGGCATTCTTGGGTGCGGCAGTCACCATCAATAAGTTATACTAGGAATTAATAATCTTTTTGAACAATATAAATAATAAATTTTAAAATTGATCTAATTTAATTAAAATACATTACATTATTGATTATTTTTTTAAATTTTAAAATTAGAATAATT
>NC_029791.2:121665124-121683168 GCF_000816755.2 Arachis ipaensis | reverse complement strand
ATTTATTTAAAGGAATTTGAATTTTTTCTTAATCCTTATATATATAATAACTCATTGAAATATATGTATATTATCATGAACTTTGAGTAGTTGATGAGTATGAAATTAATTATATTTTTTCAAGTATTCATACATTTATCAACGTGATCCACAAATGACAGATAAAGTAGACTATAAGATTTGGTATCTCCAACGAGGACTTTTATAAAAGTAGGCAGCTATATATTGTACCAAATTGTGGCTAAAATTTTTATATATGAATAATTTTAATGTGAAATATAAAAATATTTAATATTTTAATATTTTATAAATAGAATTATGAGTTATATGATGTAGTTTGATTTTGGCAAGGGATTAGCAAATTACTCAGGTTGTATGTAAAACAGATTTTAGTAAATTCTTTTTTTTTTTGTGAATAATTGAAAAATAACTGATCTCATGCAAATTTGGATTTAATTAAAAGTGTATTTGAGCTGAAATTGCAGCAGAGTTAGTGTGCTAGGTTCTGCTTGATTCAAAAGGAGGCAAATAAGCCACCAGATTAACTAGCTAAACATGGATCCTTGAAAGTTGTAGAGTTGGTCGGTGGATTTTTCTAGCACCTTTCCAGTTGTGTTTGCTGGAGATGGACCTTTTTTTGGAGTTATTTTTTCCCCTTATTCTTTTGCCTATTCTTTTTTCTTTGTCTTTTAGGAGCCAAAACAAGAAGAATAATTACTCATCGATAATAAGACATAATTTGTGATTAAATTAAAATACTTACATTAGAATCCTATCGTTCTAAAGACTTCTCTTTAAACAATATTAGTAGTTAAATTTGCAGGTATTTCATCATAATTCATGAGTAAAATTTTTAAGTCTTCTAACTCTTATGTTAAAACCGATTTAAGTAAGTACGATCTAACATGCGATAAAGTTTGCTTGAACCTTCTTTATTATCATGTCTAGGAATGGCAATAGATATTTATAGAGCGGATACCTTTCTCCCTCCTTCCATTCCTGTTTATATATGAAAATGTTCTTTCTGGTCTCATCTCTGTTATAGGTCCCTGTTTAATTGTTTTCATAGGAATGGCGAATACTCGTAGATATTCATAGGTATTTTCTTTAAATTTTTTTAAATAAATTTAACATAACACATAAGGTATAGGGGTGGCAGTGGGGCGGGTAGGGGCGGGTTTTTGCCCTACCCGACCCCGCCCCACCGTCCTGTTATGCATATACTACCCGCCCCATCACTACCCGCGGGTAGTAAATAGCAGAACCCGAACCCGCCCCTGCGGGTACCCGCCCCACCCCGACCCGCCCCTGTAAAAATTAAATATTTTAATTTTTACCTATTCATATATAAATTAAGACAAAAAATTAAAATTCATAGATAAATTAAAATACAAACATAAAATTCATACAATGTCATTAGCTAAAATAACTTGAAATTAAAAAAAAATATTGTTATATCACTACAAATTTAACACCATAATAAAGAAATTACAATATTAGATATAAAATGATCTTCAATCCTTATTCTTGATCACTTTCAACATCTTCATCATCATTAAAAGTTTGCAAATCAAGATTTAAACCTGAAAATTAAAAGAGATAACACCTATATCAATAAAATTAAAATACATGAGGGTATAAAATTAACATAAATCATATCATAAATGCATAATTACAAAATTAGAATAAACCAAATCAGAATGCACAATTAAGGTAGTCGAGCCAAATGTATGCATTCACTTCCTTTAAAATCCTATAATAGGTACATTACAAATTCAATATTACAAATAGCAAATTATGGTAACTGTGTAACTAATCATGACAAATAGCAAGTGACTAAATTAGATTGAAGAATAAAGCATATTACAGTTCGCATTTACAAGTTAATCATCAAATTTGCAGTACTGTGTACACCATCTAATTTCAGCAGCCACTCCCAGAATAAACCATCATTAAAGATAACAGTTACATTATTTTTGAAACAACATAAATTTGTCCAAAGTATGTAAGAGTACAAGAATGGAAGATTTTAAACACAATTTAACATAATTCAATACAAATATTAAATATCCAACATGACAACTTGGAATTTTTATATATAAGTGAGAATATTGTAGTAAATTTTTTTTGGCATGGATTTTGTGGTCCTTGTGGGACGGGTATATCCACTTCTATCTCTATCTCTATTTATTCATGAGGATGTGTCTCCGTTTCCATGAGAGTTTGCAAGTCCCCATTTAACTCCGTCGTAAATAATCCCTGCAGCTACTCACTTTTACAGGTATTTTTATCATCCTTAATTATGGTAACAGATATTATATATTATATATAGAAATGTCATTGCTGAAATCTAATTGAGACATGATTATTTGTTAGTACCATATTCATTTCTAGAAATAAAATAATATGACTAATGTTGTTACTTGTTGAAACTTACTAATTTATTTTGTTTCTTCTTTAGTTGAAGTATGTATCAAGAGAAAATTTTATGTTTTTTATTGTTAGTTTAAACACTTAAACAAAATTGCTAAACATAATAGGAATACACAATTGAATGCACAAATATTTTGTCTTGAGTCTCGTGGAATAATAGAAAATAATTTGTCTCAAGCTAGCTAGTACAACTATGAAGAAATTTCTATCAATACAATTAATAAAACTCACCTTTCATATTTAGAATTTTCTCATTGATATAAAATATTATCTGAAAGTTCATACCAACAATTATCCTATATGTGTTTTGATATTGAGATATCGTTGAAAGTTAGTAAAATAATAAACAACTTCTTGACATATGATATTGAAGTCTATGGACTTACTTTTTAATGATATATATAAATTTTCTATCATCTTGTAAGAATTCAAGAGTGAAATATACGTTCTTATAAGTAGCATGGAGTATTTACATCTTCTTTAGGTATTCAAAAGGAATTATGTGTAATAATTTTTAGAATTTTTAAAAAAAATATTGTTTAAAACTCTTCTTCCAAGACATTTATAAGATAACTACATATGCATAGAATTTTTTTTTCTAATAAAATGGACGACAATGATAAAATTTTGTAGTCTATATAGCACTAAATTATAATAGCTAAAGGTCATTTTTTTTATAGTATCAACTATCAACAAACCAATGCAAATAGAATGAATGCGAAGTACATGTTGTTAAGACTTTAAATTTAAATTGTTACACATATATAGAAACAAAATTGAATATAAATTTATTATTACTTGCAAGCACATATGTCAACTGTTTAATTGTGAAATATTTTCTTTTAAACAAATTTTATTAGAAACATAAGTTAAATTTCAAGTATGAGGATATGACCTCTTAATTGTCACTTAATCCAAAAACATAGACTTGTGATATTTTGTCTTTTTATCAATATCATGCATATAAGAAGACTTC
Source organism: Arachis ipaensis (assembly GCF_000816755.2). NCBI lineage: Eukaryota > Viridiplantae > Streptophyta > Magnoliopsida > Fabales > Fabaceae > Arachis > Arachis ipaensis. The sequence continues at coordinate 121,679,759 of NC_029791.2, read as the reverse complement.
ATGTAACGTAAATCATAGAATAAAAGTCTAATCACAAATAATTCTTTTTCTTAGATATCATAACCATATAATTGTCATGTTGAACCACATGCCGAAATGTATCTACAATTGTTGAACTAATTCCTAATTTTATTAACGGCTTATTTTTTTTGTAATGAGTCATTAATATTGTATATAGTGATTGTTACATGACATTGTGCTTGTATATATATTATTGAATGATTTAGTTTTAAGTAACTCGTTTAATTTTGAAGTCGTGTATTCAATTTTTATAATTTTTATTTTTCTTCATTTTAATAAAAAATTTAAAATTATTTTTGTAATCTTTGATCTATGAATTTTGTACTATTATACATAGATAATTTTTTTTTGAATACTCGAAAAGTATTCAATATAAATTTTTCTCATTGAATATCCTTAATTTGTCATCTTATTAGAAATAAAATAATTACTAAAATGCTTGAGCTAATACTTAAATTAGTCCACAAAATTTCACCTGCACCTCAAACTAGTATTTTTTTATTGTTAAGTTACAACCTCGACCCAAACGGAGATAAGAGTTTTAAGAGTGACTTATGGATGATTATTGATTACATAATCTCTTCGATATTGCCATCGAGGTTACATAAACACCCCCCATAAGCCTCCATTATACAAAAAGATAAAGTGTTACAATGCAAATATCAAAACAAAACAAAGAAATCAAAATATAACACCAATTAATATATAATCTTCAACATGTTGAAAATTCCTTTCAAAAATCACCTCTATCCTTAATTTTTTTTGTGACATTGAAACCAAACCTTAATGTTCAGTATATAGCCAAAGAAATCTTCTTACACCTAAGTTGACAATGACTCCCACATGAATGCAGCAAATACTTTTAGCTACGATAATTTCATCACTTTATAACTCATTAGTACATTTCGATATAAGTCACGTTATTTAATAATTATTTTCACTCCTAAAATTCACACACAGACTATTGATTGTTGTATCAAGTAATTTTTCTATTTTCATTACCTTTTGGAATGATCCTCCATTTTATTAATGTATCTAAAATTCTTTTTGGTTACATGATGAAATTCTAGCATCCCAGAATTCTTTATCAAATTTACTAATTTGTTTCCTTTAAAATTGAGATTTCAATTTTTGATATATTTGTTTGTTGTTCATTGTATCAAATTTTGGCTCTTCCTAACAATGATCAGCTCTTTCATTGTTATTATTGCTTAGCTTCTTCAAGTATAAATTAGATGTCTATTTTCACTCTTTTAACTTCTGTTGTCACACTATTACCTGTATTTGAAAATTCACAAAAGAATAGGAGAGGACAATAATTTGTATTTAAAAGATATCTTCCTACTACCGTCAGTTGTTTTTCCTAAATATACTCCACACAAAGTCATCATTGAATTTTTCTATCTCTTTTTTTCATGAAAAGTCTTCTCTCTAAACCTCTCCCTGTACTTTCTGTCTTTCTATAACAGCCAACATTATTAAGATTATCCCATTCAAACCAATGACATAATATTTCTTTCCGAACCTCTTTTCCATTGACTTCTTTATTCTAAAATATTCTTTCCTTACAATTTTAACCACCTTTTGATTGCACTATCCATCAAAAAAGACTTTAAGGTCATTCAGTCTATCTCAATTTATTCCACCTATTTGCATAGTTTTTGTCCACATCAAATCCACATAATTACAATAGATAAAGAGGGGATTTCTTCCTCAATAGCCTGCACATGTAACATAATGCTAGTCTCATTATGATTTATATATAGTATTCAAACTTACTAACCTTCATCTTCCAAGGATTGTACTCCAAACCATGATCAAAGATGTGTTTCAATTCAGCTACTTCCAGATTTTTCTCCAACGCCACATTAATAAGGGACTTAATTGAAAAGTTTTCATCTTTCGAAAAACACCATATCGCTTCATCCTAGATACCTGAAATTAAGAAAATATTTTGTAACAAGTAATACAATTTCTCACAGTGTTTATACTCCCACTCAAAAAGATGTCTTCACCGTTGTAAATTTCAACACCAAGATAAACCGTTTCAGAAACCACAATTTGCTATTATTTCAGTTTTGTTTGATGAAATTGCATAAAGTCTAGAAAATTTGTTTTTGATGCATAGTTCTCCCACCCATGTATCCTTCCAAAATCTTGTTTTACATCCATCCCCCACATACATTCTAACCCCTTTCCATGCAATATCCTTCAACCAGTTACATATTTTGAAACCTTTAACTATGTCACTCCAAGGCCTATTTGATTTAGGTTCTTCATTTTTTATGACAGAATTTGATATATCACTATCATTACACGATGCCACAATGCGCTTTCAAAGAGGCTTGTCCTCCGCTGAAAATCTCAACCACATTTGTATAGCAAATACGAGGGTGTGCTACTCACTGCTGTCGTCCAAGATGGTAATAACAACATTCTGCCTATAGCGTTTGCATTCATAGAGTATGAGTCTACCAAGTCATGATTATTTTCTCTCACAAATTTGAGATAGCACGTGACTCCCCAACATGGCCTTTTTATCATATCTGATAAATATCAAGCCATAGGTGTTGCCCTTAATGTATTCAATAGTGGTTGGCATCCTCCAACAACTCATTACGCTTATTATATTCATCACATGGCTTTCAACTTCCTGATCCGGTTTAAATCGGTAGAGGACAAGAGGTATCTTATCAATGCAGCGTATAGTTCAAACAAGGAGGAATACGAGTTGTATTTGGATGCCTTGAAAAGGTTATCAAAAAATATGTTGAAGACTTCGAGTGGGCTATGAAGTTTAGGAATGACCTATGACTCCAGCATTGTGCTAGAGGTCATAGGTATAGTCACATAAGCTTTCAAAACTTGAAAGAATTTAAAAAATGTGCAAACAAACTCTCCTAATTATTCAAATTCTTTCCAAATAAAATAAGAAGCATATCTCAACTTTACCTATATATATATAGGTGCGAACATATTGATCTCGGATGTTGAAAGTAGAAAATTTTCTGTACCACATCTCAAGTGTATACCACCTGAATACATGTTTATTATATATCTCGGATGCACCCATAATCCCTTAAAAAAATTATGTTTCTTATTCTGAGTGCATACCACCCGAATCTAGCTTTAATAAAAGCATAATTCCGGTGTCTAAAATGTAACACAATACACATAACAATAAGAATCCTGCTAGGGAGACAATGAGAAATCTTGACAATGTGTACAATGTACTAGTTATTTAGTCCAATAGGAATAAATAATAAAAATTCCTCCACAGATTATGCTAAATTCAAAAACTCGCATTCAATATTTCACATCAAATTTTAAATTTCAAATTTTCTAATTTTAAATTTTAAATTTTTAAAAAATCTAATTAATTATTTCAAAAAAATAACCATCCAAAATTCTAATTTACCAAAATATTTCACTCCAATTCCCTCTTCTTTTTCAACCGGCGGCCACCCCCACCTTCATCAATAATCATCCCACTTCATCTTCGCTGCTTGGCTTGCCACACGCCACTCACCTTTAGTAAAATAACCATCCACTTAAGAATAAAAATAATCATCTGCCTACCTAATGAATTGAACATAAAACATATTTTAATTATATATAACTAAACTCAATCCAGTCAAAATAATCATCTACATAAAATTTAAAATAACCATCCGCATACCTACTAAAATGAGCATCTTAAAACAGAAGAAGAAGGAGATGAATAAACAGAAGAAGAAACTATGATCATCCAACAATTTAATTTTTATTAAAAAAATGTATAAATTGACATATAAGTCTTATGATTTGATGTAACCATAAAATGAAAAAATGAAAAAGAAAGGAAAAAAAAGCTTGAACAGATGAGGAGAAGACGATGATAGTAGGTGTGAGGGGCCGTAACATCAATGCGACTGTGACCCGCCCAACGATCACAACTGGCTGACGAAGGAGGCAGGAGCCAGGCGGACACAAGGTGCGCACACCGCGCAAGTTACTGACGCGAAGACAGGCTAGCGCCGAAAGATTAGCACGCGCAATAGGTGAGCAGTGTAGGATCGGGGGCGACTGAAGCAGCTGCTGCCAGCGGGGGGAAGACGCGTGAGAAGGAGGTTGTACGCTGCAATTCTGAATGGCGCTGATGAAGGCTTCAGGTCACGCGGCCCGCGGCGGTGGATGTTGAGGGCTACAGTGGCTGGTGTCTGTGGCAGCGCGACAGATGAGAGAGGATGGAGAGGGAGAGAGAGAGAGGAAGAGGGAGACCGATTGGAGGTGTTCGTGACAGTTTGGAATTCTTATTTGCTTTGTATTTAAAATTGGAAATAATTTTATAATTAATTAATTTAATTATCATTTAATGTTAATTTCAAAAATACTCTCATTGTACACATTGTACATTAATTGTATTGGTTCCTCATACTTTCTCTAACAATAAATATTTTACATGTTGCACATTTCTATAAATAAAATATTTAATTAATTTAAATAAAAAAATTCTGATACAAAATCAATAATTAGAGATATGACGCATTGACGCCTATTGGTTCCAGACTATTCATTGAGAAGGCACACATACGTCAATCGTCATCAACTTCTTTTAATGCTTATACCGAAGTCCTGGGCAACTCACAAGCTAGTTGAAACAATAGGAAAGTTTTCACATGTACTAGCCACTTTATTGGTACTTCGGTAAACCAAGTACGGATTCGGTGAGCAGAAGATTTTTTGTCCTGTTCTGCTATGTGAAATGGCAAAAAAGTACATGGAAGGACATGATAAAAACGGCTGAGGGTAGTTCTTTTTGCAAGGCATGTGTGGGTATACAATGGGTGTAGAGCTAAGCCAGCCATATAAGTACGTGAAAACTTTTCTTTGTTGGATCCTCGACTTGATGGGCTTTTACAAAAGTATCTTTACAACGTTAAAGAAAAAAACATGAACGAATAAGCTTCTTAACTTAATTATACAAGGCTAGTGAATAAGGAATTGTCAAAAAAAAAATGCAATAAACAACAAACAGAATAATCAAACAACACACAAAAAATAAAATAAAAGATATTGTAAATTTTTAAACGGTGTCGTTTTCAGGTAAAACAACCCCCTAAAACCAGAAACCAGCCTGCCGTCCCCACTGTGTGCCCTAATGTAATGGTGATTAATCAAACCCAAGCCAAACCTAGTCGCTCGTATCTTTCCCGCGACTCTCTCCGTGAAGCACAGTTTCTGTCGGTGGCCATCATAACCAATCTTTGTGGTCTCAGTGTCGCGGTCTTGTAATTGGTTGTGTGCAGTGTTGCCACCGTATCGCACGCGGCATCGCTCTTTCCCCGCGGTCGTCGTAGCCGCGGGCGGAATAATCCAGTCCTAGAGCTGGTCCTCGTCGCCGATGTATGTGTTGCCACTGTTCGCACTCACACGGACGCCTTCGATGTGGTCGTCCTCGCCAGCAGATGAGGTAGCAGGTCCCTGTGCCGGTCGTCGTTGTCGTCTTCCTACTTGGAGCCTGGCCGTTTGAGAAGCTGGTACCTGATTTGGTGAGTTGCAACAAATTTTTCTGTTTTTGAAATTTGTTGCCGTAATTCATATTACATAACTGTAGTTTGTTTTTGTGGCTGAAAGTTGAATTTGCTAGTGAATGTTAAATTTGTTGAAGAAATTTGTTTCTGATTAATGATCGTCACTAAACATTGTATTTGGTGCTGTATTGCTGCAATTATCACTTAGGGTACTTGTGAATTTGTTGCTGTGTTACTAAGTAATGAGTTGGATAAATTTTTTTTCTGAAAATCATCACTAACTTGAAGTTTTTATGATAATTGCACCTTGAATTTGGGAATCTATCTTGCTGAAAGAATCACGTTGCTAAATTATTTTTGCTGATAAAAACTATCAAAGTTAAATTTGTTGTTGAAAATAATCAATGAGATGAATTTGTTGCTTAACAATAGATTTGAATTTGGTTTTTAGTCAGTTTGTTCGGGTGTGTTTAGTTTAGCATGGGGAAGAGAGAAGCGCGTTTGAATCTCATGAAAGCGTCATCGTTATATTTGGTAATTCTTCTTTTGCGGAAGTGATTAGCTTCTGCGTTCACGTTCACGTTAGCTTGTTACTGTTGGGAAATTAGGTGAGAAAATTACATTTTCTACCAGGGTAGTGGTAGATCTTGGAAAATTTTGTTTAGGGAGCCTAAAATTTTAACATAAATTAGAACAACATCTTTTGTTTAGAACAACATCGTTTAGTATTTTTTTAATATAAATAATTAAATTATCCATAAAAAAGTTTTTTTTTCATCTTATTCCTTAAAAATTTCATGAAACATAAAATAAAATTTAAAAAGTAAATCGATTATTGTAATAATTATGATGATGATGAACTGTTCTAGTTAGTGCAATAGTCCATCATGTTAAATTTGAAAAATTATTCAGTGAATGATTGAAGAGTTGAATGTAGGTGCCTTTAAATTGTAATCTACGACTTTTTGGCAAACGAGCTTGTTATATTATCTGTAGTACTTTTTAATAAGATTTTGTAAGAGACGTGTATGCGGGCAAAAGGTATGAATAGAGGTAGAAGAGGAATGGCATGTTGCAGAGACGATGTACAGGAATGAGGCGAGTGGATGGTGACCAACAGGGATCATTGGACTGACCTCGAGGCTATGGGTTTCGAAGAACAGGTACTTAGTTTGTGGTTCAAGGAAATTTTTTTTCTCAGCTCCCCTTCTCCTGTAAACACTCTGTCTTTCCAGCTCATCTGTCTTATACTTTCAAGTATGATAGACATGCATGCATTTAATTAATGTGCTAATTACAAATAATAGATAAAATAAAAGATATATATTAAAATCAAATCCATGGAATACATGGCACATGATAAATATATATAACAAAGATAAGATAATCATAATAAGTAGTGAATTAATACTCGCCAATGTATTTATTAATGTAAAGTTACGTTTATTAAATATATAAATAGTAATACACGGGAATGGTTGTGGAGTTAAGTTTGTTGCTGTGGGCTATGGGCTGTAGGATTCATTGGTTATGCTTGTTTTGGGTGCATTTGCAGGAAGGTGTGTATGACACGAGGATTGAAGCTGAAGAAACTATAGCTGAATATGAAGGCAAGGAAGATCCGATTTTTCATGAATTGAAAGGGATGGAAGGTCTCCAAGTAGAAGATATCCTTCAAATGGAGTTTTGTACTCCTGAAGAAGCACGGTATTTTTATAACAGCTATAGCCGATTGAAGGGATTTTTCACGAGGCAGGGGAAAAAGGTAACGAACAAGGCAGGAGAGATCATTAGGTATACATTCGTGTGCAACAGGCAAGGGTTTCGTGATAAGAAATAGTTGGAGATGGCTGATCGAAAGAGGGAGCACAAGGTAGTGACTCGTTGTGGCTGCTTAGCTGAGATGAGAATTAAGCGAAAAGATGGTAGTGACAAGTGGTACGTCTCTCGGTTTTTGGACAACCATAACCATGAGCTTGTAGCTGGGAAGTATGTCGACTATTTGAGGTCGCACAGGGGGCTATCTGATGTTGAAATTTCTCATCTGACTAGCTTGAGGGAGGTGGGTATAAGCATACCAAAAATATATCAGTCATTTGCAGCACAGGTTGGCAGTTTTAACCTTGTCAGGTTCACTAAGCAAGACATGTATAACGAGGTTTGAAAGCAAAGAAGCTTGCAGAATGGGGATGTTAATGCAGCAGTTCGCTGTTTGGAAGGTGTAGCTCATGTGGATAACAGGATGTACTGGAGGTATAGGCTGGGGGAGGACAACAATATGTGCGACCTGTTCTGGAGCGATGGCTGTAGTCAGCTGGATTATGGAATTTTTGGTGATGTTCTTGCATTTAATGCCACATATGGTCGAAACAAGTATAATCTCCCTGTGGTTGTGTTTTCAAGAGTGAACCACCACAATCAAACCTGTGTTTTGGGGCGGCAATAGTATCGTGCAAAACACAAGACTCCTACATTTGGGTGTTAGAAAAGTTTCTGGAAAGCATGGAAGGAAAACCCCTAAATGAGGATGAGCTTGATTTTCGTTCCTCGTATGGGACCCCAATGTTACAAACTGAATTTGTCGAGCTTGAGAAGTCGGGTTGGACAAAGTACACCCGTGAAATATTCTTTAGATATCGGGGATCTCTTAGGAGATGTGTTTGGGTTAAGATTCGCCACTGCGATATTAGTGACAGCGGGGAACTGTACATCCTTCAAAAATATAAAAGGCCCGAGCGAACCTAGGAGGTTAGGTGGGAGAGGGCAAGTAATAAATTCAGTTGTGATTGCATGCGAATGGAATCATTTGGTCTACCATGTGTGCACATTGTAGCTGTTTTGGTTCGGATGGACATCACATCCCTTGCCGACACGCTGGTTCTCCGTAGATGGTCGAAGACCGCAAAGTTGCATTATGGAATTGTGGGAAGTTTGGCTGACCCGAACAACTACACAACTACATACAGAACAAGATTAGGCACATTTGCTCAGTTATGCACAAGACTTGGTCGGGTAGCATGTTTCAGCGATGAGGACTTCAAGGATTACTCAAAGAATATACTCAATGATGCCCTCCGGCTAGAGATGAAGCACCGGCTAAGAACAGCGGAGGAAATCGTTGTTTTCGTGTCTGATGTTGGCATGAAGGACCCCATTCGTGTGAGAACTAAGGGCACCGAAGGATGACTTGGTCACCGAAGGACTCGATGCCCAAATGGGACGCCTCAGGGTACGCAGCGAGGGCAGCAATGCTCAAGTGGCCGAAGAAAACATCAACGCGTTGAGGTTAGACTGACTTTACAGCTCCGTTTCAATTATTTGTAGTATTTTTTGTTGCCATATAATATACTCGCACCATGTAAGCCTGTCATGCAACCATTCAATAACAAAAAATCACATGTGGCTTTATATACTTGTGCCCTTTACGGTTGTCTGGGTCTGATTTACTTATTTTGTTCCTTTTTACCTACAGCAGGCCGAGCAGAGCCATCCGGATGGCGAAGATGCCTCCCCCCTGAGTCAGTTTTGATGGAATCGGGAAATCATGTGGTCCCCCAAGCAGATCAATGCGCTTTGATATGGATTCTGGCAACTACGCATGTGGTCTTGTGTGATTTTATATTTTGTCTTGCAGCTAGAGCTAATCTTATTCTAAGAGATATTGATGTCTGTGTTATATGTACATATATTAGTATTTTGAGTTTAATTCCTTTTTATGGTTGAAAGTGGAGTTTTTGTTACAAGACATTTCAATTAATGTTGCCAAGGTGTGTGTGAAGTGTGTTTCTTTATTTTTGTTGTGATTCTTTTTTCCGTTGCAGCCATAGTGTTTTATTTTTGTCATGCATCCATGGTGTTTATTCATGACACGTTTATTTTTGTTGATGAGGTTTGTGGGTCTGAATCAATTTTTCTATGATAGTCCATGTTAACAGTGGCCCATTGCCATGAGATTTTTTGCATTCCACTAATTTTAGAAAAAATTGTTATTAGTCCACGACCAATAGAAACATGAAGCAGTCAGAGAAATCTAGTGACTCACACCACTAAAGCAAGACATATTTGCTCACCACCATGCATTAACAATACAAATTAAAGGGAGACTTGCATGTGCTATCCACAATGCTCCAGGGGTTGAGAATCCAAGTTCATATCAGGATTCGTTTTATTTAGTATTCGGTGATTTACGGCCACGTGTGGCATAACACATAGTGACGCTAACATAAAAATCCTTTCATGATGAACTCATGCCACGAGCAATGATTACGTGTTGCCGTACTAATACATGCATGTTTTGTGTAAGCCATTAGTAAATCCTACTAATATAAAGTTGTTTAACTATGTGAGTCAATTTTGATACCTTCAGACATATGCAAATCACTAGAGTTGGGACACACATACATTAACAGATCCATAGCTAGGGGACTACCATTGCAGAAGCAACTTTAATAATTGTAACATTCAAAAGGATGGCCATACATATAATCAACAGGTTGGTGTATGGATAGTGTGCTCCCCCCACTACACGAAGGACCACTCTTGTCCACATTGAACCACACAAGCTAAACAAAAGATAACTGACTAATCCTACTATCACCTAGCAGATTTATTTAGGTGCTCAAAGTAGCATGCTTTAGACTTCTAAAGCAACATATACTGACTATTGCATTCAGCGGATGACAACCACCGACGCTTTAGTTCTCCAAAAGTGTTGCTTCAACGTTCGGATAGATTAGTCCTGGACACAGAGGAGAGTGCGCCAAAGACCCGCCGCATTAGACTCGACAGCCTTCTTCTTCTGATTCCACTCCGACATGACGATAGTTGTGGCGGTTTTCATCCAAACTTTTCCAATGAAGGCACCACACAGCCACATCTCCACTGCATGCGCAAATTATAGTAACATTAGTCTTACCAATTGTGGTTGGATTATCGAAAGAAATATATATGGCATAAAAATAGTTTGAAATAGGCCATACCTGTTGTGTATAGTTGGGGCATTCTTTGGATATTCAATTGGTCCCCACATTGTTGGGTCTAGGACAATATGGGTGAAACTATCGACATTCTGCTCTTGACTAAAAATTTGGGAGAGTGTGATCATCTGCAAAGAGGAAAACACACAATCATTTGCAACTAAAACAGGACTCTTGTTATCATATCACTGAATTATGAGTCACGGTTAAATGGTTCAATAGGGACTAACAATGGTGCGCATGTTGCGCTCCCTTCTCTCAACTGTCTCATCAGATTTGGTAACATCGAGACAATAAACTTTGCCTTCTTTGACATCCAGGACCATTATGTACCAAGAGTTAGGGACCTCATATATGGGAACGATGACCTATAATAACAGCATGGCACTATCATTAACTTGCATAGAACAACGCATCGGGAGACAAGCATAGGTTGATGAGCCATTATGAATTATATAAAAAATCCAAAATACCTTATCCAGTTGAGTGGTTGCTGGCATCCAGCAGCACAAGTATGCCTTGACAATGACATCAAGTGGTTTCAAGCAAAGAACATCATCAGCAAAAGGGGATGGAAGGAGCCAAACTCTTGGGGGGTTTCTCGGGTAGCTTTCAATGAAGCCATCATGACAATGATGTTCACAATCTGTGTCAATGTAAGAGTAAACACAAGCACGTGAGAAAAGAATGTAGTGGTTCAGAAACAAGAGATTAATAAATGTACACAAGCTTCATGCATCTAGGTGAGGTGAATGTTTAGGACACAGGGAATGTAGCTGTCCCGTTGGGACTTCCAGCTCGTAGAACTTGAACAGAATTTTCCTGTGAGTATAGGTACATGTGTTCAGTAACGAGTCCACAAATGAAACACTAATTTGTTACGAAATAGCCATTAACACTGTGTATGAAAGTAAGTTTGTACCCATAGTTATCTGTCTTTCCAAATATATATGCAGCGATACAGCACTCCTCCATTGTGAGTTCCATGTCATTAGTCGGATCAAAAACCATCTCGAACAATTACAAGGTTTAGGGAAAGCGGTTAGGAGGTTACTTTTTGGCAAAAATCAAAACGATTTATAGGTGAATCCATGTGAAGTTGGTTTACCGTGGGAATCAGGAAGACAGGGGAGTCAGCTCTAGAGATTAGGCCAGGGCGCCGGATTCCTTTTCCACTTGCTCTCCTTACCGGAGTGGTGCTATCAGTTCTGGGAAGAGCTGACATGTTAGGTGGGGTGGGAACGACCACGTTGGGGTCAGAGCACACTTTGACTATCTCTGATGGCTCTATCTTTGCATGTTTCGTAGCTCGAGCCGGCATCGGCGATAACGAAAACAGTTCAGATACCAAGCTTGTGCAATCAAGCTGGTCAGAGTTGGGTAGCTCATTAAAAGCCTGCATTATCTGCATGCCCAGTATTACAAAAAGTCTATATCAATCTTACAATATCTATGTCTATCGTTGGTTTACAGGTATACACTAAGGTGTAATGCAAAATAATTTACTACGTACCTTTTCCGTGGAGTTCCGAACTGGGACATGGCTCCCAATGCTACCGCCAAGGGACAATTTTGGAGTTCCAGATGACCAATGCAGCAACGGCCTCATCGGCAAGCAAATAGAAGGCACTAATGGAACTGGCCTTAGCGTTGAGAGTGACTCGTCAATGATGACATCATCATCGTATCCTGGTGAGTTGGAAACAATGACATCCCACATATAACCAGGGCCATCTTCGACCTTACCCATGCCTTTATCTCCAGGGTTGATCTGATGGGTGTACGATTGAACCTTCAAATCAGTTTGGACTCTCGTAGAAGGTACTCTACGAGCTCCAACGGACGCTTGAACTGTGCCTGCAACATTCCAAAATCCAGTACTAGCCCCTCCTGTGTTGGGCATATGTGACGGCACAACTTGGTCCCTTCCATTAGTTGTAGCCTTCCTTTCAACCATCCTTTGGACTTGACTAACATCAGCAACCAAGCCAGCTATTGGCTTTTGCATCTCTTCCAGACGCTCGTCAAGGACCACTGACCTAGCCTCGATCCTCTACAAAAGTAACTTCAATGCCAGACGAACCAGATTACATAAATGACGTATCAAAGGTAACATGGCATGTGACTCTAATAGTTTCTTGGTTGTTAATTGGAAAGTTAGTTTACAACCCTAAACTAATGAAACATTTCTGAAAAAAATAAAGGAACTTTTAGAGTTACTAACCTCCACCATTGCCAAAATCATGCGGAGCATCTCATTGTGAGCATCATCGGAATCGACATTGTCCTTTTGAATAGCCTTATCAGCTGCATGGGCCGACTATGTCGCAACATAGCGCAAGAAACCACGGCTAGTCAAAGGTCAATCAAGGCCACTATTGAAAAAAAATGAAAGAGCCCATAGAGGAGAGAAACTCACCATGTCTGTTGCAAGCTCCAGATTGATGTTCTTGGTATGTGCGTCCCCAGCGGTGTGCTTGCAGGAGGGAGTCAGAGGGGACGACACAAGTCTGCGCACCAAATACGTGTCATTAGTCCAAAACCGACTCCATGAAGATCCAATATCAGCGAGAAGATAATAACTTTAAAAACTGTTACTTTAATATAACATATTCAACTTTATGCAAACCGAACAAATTGAAACATGTACCCATCCTCTTCTGCTGGAAGGTGAGACTCCGTTGGAGCATCCATGGCTATCCCCCTAAGCAAGCGCAGTGATAAAAGTGTTTGTCAAAAAATGTGATACCGAGATTGTGAGATGGTGATGGATGTGAAGAGAGGAGACACCACCTAAACTAACTTATATAATGAAGGATCAATACCTCCAACAAAAGAGATTGACATTAGAAAAGACAAGCACACGTAGCATTGGCCTACTAGCTCTCATCACCACAAAAGACAAATTATTGGAATTGCCCTTCCTTCCAAAAAGACCCTGCAATTTGATTTTTTATTTTCCTTAGTTATTTAAGCACGTGTTCTAACAAGGAATTTAAATGATCGATTACTCACACTGTGCAAAGGAACTAATCATTATCAACGTCAACACTTTCGAATTTCAACTTTTTAGAGGAAATCCATCTCTCTCGATGGCGCCAACTTTTCCTCCTACAAACTCTAACACCCTCTTCATACATCCATCAGCCGATAAGGCGTTACGTGCCTATTGATATATCATGATCATTGCACCCCTATCTGTGACGGACACGTCAGATCAAACGCTTAACATAATCTTTTTAAAAGATTTGTATCCAGAATTACCTGCTCAACATTGCTTTCTTTCGGCGTTATGGCAGGGAGACATCATCCATATCCCAGATTGCGTGGATGAACCATGTCCACACATAACTCCGTTTATTCTGAAGAGTCATCATTAGTTCTTCCCGAATCTTCGGCTTCAAGTCCTTAGTACACAAGCAGGTTATAGATCTATTTAGACAGAAGTCGGTGATAGCCGGTGTAATTACTTTGGATGGTGACATAAAACAACCATACTCCTGTGCTACTTATCGCATACTTGGAACTTGATGCCTAAACGTGTACTTCGATAAAAGGGAGTCAGTAAATAAGGGTGTCTTTCTTTGGAATTTTTTTTATGTTTATTTATGTACATTGTTGTACTTTTTTTTAACATAATTTTTAGGCTTCATTGCTCATATAAATTTTTTATTATTTTTATTAATACATATTTTTTAATAGAATATTTTTTATTTGATTTTATATAATTATTATTATGTTTTTAAATTAGTATATATTTTATTTATTATTATTAATTATTATAACGTAAATTTCATTAGAAAGGTATACTTAAATATAAAAAAATACCAAAGAAGAGTACTAACAAATAATCGGATTAGTTTTTATTTTTACTAGAGAAAGATAAAAATTGCTTAATTTCAATGATTTAGATTACTAAAATTAGCTTGTCACCGTTATATTCGATTGAAATCAAATATTATTGGGCTAAAATTAAGCTGTAAAAAATGAAACTTATACATTTTTAAACTTTTATCAGATTTTACCATGTTTAAATTATACTTTTTTCATCTTTAAATGTTATTAGAAAAACATTAGTAAACTTACTTGGATTCATTTTTTTTTTATAAATCTTTAGTTCATATT
>NC_029791.2:121662781-121665056 GCF_000816755.2 Arachis ipaensis | reverse complement strand
AACAAATTTTACAAATTTAAATTCTAAATTTATGTTAACATAATGGTTTTCAACACTATTGTGTTGGTGTATTCTTATTTTTTCATGTCATATAATTTTATTCAAATTATTTAAAATTTTAAAATTTTTTAATTACAAAATTTTTTATTTTAAATTTAAATAAATATAATCTAAATTCACAATTAAATTCAATCCAACAAAAATTAATGTACTTGTGTCATGGTACTCATATAGTTGATTAGGAGTAGTACATCATTAATAGTTAAATATATTAACGTTAAAAAAAAACGATATTTTTTTTAAAATTGGATATAGAAATAGTTACATTAAACTTAATTTGAAAGACACAAATACTTGAAGCTATCATATTAAACCGCATAAGTGGAGTCACCAAAAAAAACTGCATAAGTGAAAAATTTAAGTGACTTCAACAACTAATATATAAATTAATTAAATAATAAAAAATAATACATATAAAAATATTAAATTAAACAATTTTTTTCTTTGAACACATATGTCATACATAAATTTAAGTTTCTCAAGATTTGGAGAGGAGTCGTAACTACTATTCACCTCTCTGGATCTGTCTCTGCTACCTTGGCTATTATATTTCTTTGAACACAGTGTAATGTCACCATTAAAAATAGTATATTTTTTTAATGGTGACATTACATTGCACTTGTTTACAACTTTTTCGAATAAAATGGTGTTTCAAATGTTAAAGATTAAATTAAGATTTGTCTCAAATATAGAGGACCAAAATAGTACTTCGTGAATATGGGAGAGTGCGGTACGGTTCTTTACGGAGGTGTTCAACTCTAAATCAATTCAAATTAAACTGTGCATCCAATGAAAACCGATTAAAATCGCACTAATTTAGATTTGATTGGATTATATTTTTTGCAAACCGTTGGATTGGATCGGATTTTGGATCTACTTCTCATAACCAATCCAATCCAACCCAAACCGTACAATGTGCTATGATATTACTATTTTATTTTTATATTTACAATTATACCTATAACATGTTCAACTTGTTATATATTTTTATATTATTCATGTATTATTATTATTATTTAATAAATATTTTATGTTTAACATGTGAATTATCTATTTCATTTTAACTGACTTATAATTTTATTTCTATTGTTATGTTATCATTGATTATTTAAAATATTTTTTAGACTTGTTATGTTATCGTTGGTTATTTAAAATTTAATGTTGAAACTTGTTATATATTTCATTTTTTTTACTTTACAAAATCGCAAATTCAATCCCATCCAAACTGCTTGAAATTGGATCGAATCGGATACGATTTTTTTTTAACAAAACTCATCCAATCTAATCCACACCGCAAATAAAATTAGTGTTTAAATCAAATAAATTTTTTACTCAAAACCGATCCAAACCGCACCGCAAAATATGTTAGTGCATGTATAAGGCTTAGTTCCATTTGCTATATGTGGGTCGGATTTTTCAGTCCAAAATATGAACCAAATAATAAATAAAAAAGGATGCAAAATTTAACAATTATGGCTTCACTGTTTTTCACCCAATAGTATAATGCTGACCAAAAATCATGCAAAAATAATGCACCCAATAAACGATCCATTACCCTCAAATTAATACAAGCAACAACTATGCGCCAAAAAAGTCCATTAGTCCTAAAAAAGGAAACCAGCCAAACCCAAAACAACAGGTAAGCCATCTAAGGAAGCAGCACCAAGCCACTAACACGGAAGCCTGCGCCAAGGGGTAGCAGGTGTCATTTTCAATTCTTCATATAATCATTCCTTGATTAACGTAAAATTGGGTACACACTTTACGAGATTTAGATTCTCTAAAGTTTAAATTTCACTTTAAAGAGTAAAGTATGATCTCTCACCATTTATTTTATAGGTGGGACCAAAAATAAATATGAGAGAAAAACCATTCAAAAGTAGAAAATCACACTTACTCTCTAAAGTACAAATTTAAAATTTAGAGGATCCAAATTCCACTTTACGATCCTCTCGATCCTCTCCATTATAAACAGAAGTTACATAAAAAATCTCATCCATTCATATTTAAAAATTATTATTTTAATAATGCAAATTCATTATACACCAGTGTACCAATAAAATACATTGGCACAGGTAAAATTCTTTTGAAATAATAATCCTATTTTATATCATACTATTTTTTTAATAAATAAATTAAATTAATTATTTAATATATGTTTTTAAAATTGTTTGTATTTTTTATATATTATTATTTATCTCGTTTATAATATTAA
>NC_029791.2:121641865-121662312 GCF_000816755.2 Arachis ipaensis | reverse complement strand
ATATTCTATTTTTTTGTTAGGATTTTTTTTAAATAAATAAAATAAATATTTTAGTAAATAAATAAATATTAAAATATGTAATTTGTAGTAATTTTATGAAAATGAACCTTATCTAATGAAATAAGGTCACATAACGTTGACGTGTATATTTCGTTTACAGTGTAAATGAAATACGTTATGACAAATTTTCAACACATATAAAAAGATGTATAATTCTTTATATTCTCTACAAATATTTCACTACTTCTTCTCTACCTTTTTTTTTTCTCGAAAATAAGCCAAAATATCTAGTAGTGAATATTTGGTTGTAAGTGTGTATCCCAATTGTCATATGAGAAATAGTGATAATAGGGTGATATTTAAGTGTAAGAATCCTATTCTGTTGCGTATCCGATGAGTAAATTCTTTGTCTGAGCTGACGAGTCTGATATTGAGTAGCGTCGGTGGTAGCAGGAGAAAAAAGATCGGAATGATGGGGTACAGGTTGCTAGCACCGATGGAAAACAAAGTTTTTTTATTTTTTCTGTTTTGTCTCTATAGCGACGAGCATGTGCGGCTGATATTTGACATCTATAGGAGAATTATGGAGGAACAAGCAATAGAGTTTTCTGCAGAGGTTGGTGACATCGGTGGCGGTGGATATGGGTAGTCAGACTTCGTGCAGGATGACCCACCTCTCGCTACACGTTGCTTGTCTAGTGGAAGACATGGACATTGGTGAGGACTCAGACGAGGAGTATGTTGTGAATAGCAACGAGAGCGATTCTTCTGAAGATGATGAGGAAGAGGAGTATGTACCGGAGACCCCGATCGAGCCATCACGTCGGTATCTTCTGCCTGCCCCAAACTCAATTCCGGCCTTCATCTGTACCCAGTCACTATCGTACATTGGATCTGGGCGCGATGGATGAGAAAAATCCATTTTCCAATACCGGTGAAGACGATTACAACTTAGATGGTAGTGTGAAATTTCGGATTGGCCATAGATTCAAATGCCGGGATGCAGTATTGCAGGGCGTAAAGAATTACAGCATTCGCAGAAATGTTAAGTACCGAGTTGCGGAGTTGGATCGATTAAAGTACCATGTGCATTTTCGAAGTTGCTCTCGAAGCCATGTCAGTTTGAGGAAGAAAGACTCCTCCTCTGTGCTCTCTGTTGCTAAATCACAGGAGGCCTGGCACCAAGTAGCCATTCCACCAACTCCCAAGTCTCCGTCCCATACTAAGTGTGGAAATCGCAAGAACACTCGCCTACTGGCTCTCCATGCGCCTATAACCCGAGGTGGTATACAACGTCTTGCAGAGTGATGGTGCACTCACCCCATGGCAGATGGAGAGTTTTTATCTCTGGACGTCAACGCTCCACAAATGCTATGATCAAAGGATTGTCAAATACAAAACTCCTGAGAGGCACCGTATCACCGAAGCTAACCTTCCTCAAATAAGGGACAATGGCGTACAGTGGGACAAGTGTGTGATTCACTCGGCTTGAGAGAAGCAACCGAGGCCTCTGATAAAAAATAAAAGGTTGAATAAGAAATCTATAAAACTATGAAACTAGATTAATTAACACCAAAAATACTCCCAATTAACATTCACATAAGAAATTAACTTAAATAAAAATATAATTTTATTAATTAATAACTTTATTAGTACACATGTACTTAATAAATAACTTAATTTAAATAAAAAAATTTGTACTAAATAATTAATAACCAAAATACTACACATCTATTAAATTAATAACTAATTAATAAATAAGTAAAAATAAATTCGACAAATAAGTAGAAACATTTACTTAGTAAATTAATAAACAACAAGTTAGTTAATAACTAAATTAATAAATATTAATTTAATAAATAAACTTAAATTACTAAAAACAAACCCTATCAACTATTCTTAACAATACATTCATCCAACTAATATGTCTTGTACACTAGTTATATAAAAAAGTATCTTAAATATGGCTTCACTCATACATGCTCTAACATAAACCCAAAGACAACAACACTAACCTCGAAATCAGCTGTCCCTGTGACGTGCCATGTCGCGTTCAGGCGGTTGATGTCCGGATCATGTGCATCTGCGCACGCCATGCTCGCCTAATAAGTCGATAATATGGTCAGAAGAGGGTAAAAGTTGGAAAAATTTTGAAAAAATGGGTGAAAAACAACTCCAAATAGCATTGTAAACGAATTTGGTAAATAAAATATTTATCTCGTTTACACGGTAAACGAGATACATGTAATTTGTATTTTTATAAAATTGCTACAAATTATTTGTTTTGATAAATAAAATATTTTATTTAAAAAAATCCTTCTTTGTTAAGGTTAATATTTTTTAATTTTTTCTAAACCTAATAATATTAGGTTTTCGTTCAACCACTTTTTTTTTAGTCTGATTCTCATTTGGTTAGGAGAGAACATTACTAAATAATTCAAAAGGTGCAAGGCCCAACTAAAACCGTGGGTACATTTAAAAAGAGGAAACATTAACGGGATTACCATTGGACCAAAACACGGGAACTGGAATACTATCTCTTGCGTATATGGACTTGGTTTTCTTTGATTCTTTTCTACCAATGTCCAGTTTTGAAGATTATGCAAGTCAATGTCTTATCAACTTGCAGTTGAGGTTTTAGCTAAGTGGTCCATCATTATGCTTCTTAATAGGATTGCATTTGGATCCAAATCTCACTAGAGATAATGGATGAACCCTTAAATATATGTGTGTGAATGTGTGTGAGTTGTATGACAAAATATATATATATAAAATATATATTTACTGGAATATTGGAAGAAGCACAAATCGCTGTCGATAATTTGTAAGGAGTAAGATGGTGGGGGCGACTTGATGTATGGTCGGGGCGATTTGTAAAAAAAATTGAATTGCAGTGACTATAAATAAAGACTCAACGAAGGCTTCACGTTAATCATTATCTTCTATGTTTTTGTTTTTCTGAGTTATTTGTTGTTGTATTTAATTCAAAAAAAGTATTAAAAAAATATAGATGATAGAGTTAGTTTGAAAGTACATTATAATAGCCAAATTATTTTTAGACATATGAAGGTGTAAGATTTATGTGTGAGAATCTATATGATATTGTTGTTCCTTTTACCATATTATTTGAAGAACCAAAAGATATAATTTGTAAAAGAATAGATCCTCAGATATTAAAAATAGTGACTAATGTTGTGTACAGATATCCTATAATAGTATTTGGAGGATTCATATAATTCAAGACAAAATATGTCACTAATGAAGCAACGATGCAAGAAATGTTTTCAATATATTACAAAAGTCGATCACAACACTTCATCATTGAGCTATACATTGAGTTCGAACACTTGACTTATGAAGAAGCCGACAGAGACATGGATTGAGAAGGCTACAATAGTGAAAGCGAAGATGAATTTGAAGGCAGTTATGAAATAGATGATCCAAATGTAGGTGGAAATGATGTTGATTGCATTAATGAGCCAGATGTAGAAGAAGTGGCAAATGTCCTAGCAAGCCAACATTCGTTTGGGGATCCATCTTTTATGCGCGCTTTGGACCATGCAGCTTTAAATGCACCGGAGTTTCCTCAGTATGCGCATGCTGGCATGTGAATATGATATTAATAGAGTATATCTATATTTTCTGTACTATGAGATGATGATTCTACCGTGGTTGCTAATTGTAATGTATAACTGCTTTTTGTGGTATTGTTGCAGATCACCTATTTTTACGAACTACGAATTTGTTATTGGGATAGAATTCAGTTCTGGAGAGATTGTGATTGCGACCATCAAAGACTATACAATTCGTAGAGGAGTTGACTACCGAGTATACGAGTCTGAACCAACGACATTTTATGCTAAATATGTACAATATGAAAATAATTGTGATTGACTTATCAGGGCTAGTTTGATCCAAAAAAATATTGTTGGGAAATAAGACGTATAATAGTAGCCACACCTACACCAGATCTACCAATTCTCATGACCATTACAAGCTGGACTCAAACATAGTCATAGAAGTGATATAGCCATTATTGGAAGACATCTATGATTTCAGATGTACAGGCAAAGTTCAATTACATGGTGCTATCGCAAAGCATGGTTGGCAAAAGAAAAAGCAGTGTAAAAGATTTTTGGTGGTTGGGAGGTCTCATATGAGGCTCTGCCAGCATGGTTTGAAGCTATGTGTACAAAAGAACCATCAGCAGCTGTGCATTTTGAAACAATGTTTGTTTATGGATGGGATGAATTGGCTCAGGATATCCAGGTATTACAGTGAGTGTTTTGGAGTTTTTACTCTTGTATTAGAACATTCAAACATTATAAACCAGTTGTGCAAGTAGATGGCACACACTTATATGAAAAATATAAGGGAGTTCTGATGGTTGCAATATCACAAGATGGTAATGGAAATATTGTGCATATTGCCTTTGTTATTATCGAAAGGGAGACTGTTTATGCATTGTACTTTTTTCTTTCTAATTTAAGAAGACATGTCATAGCTTGGGATGGTGTGAGTCTTATTTCTGATTGTCATGAGTCTATTACTTCAGCCATAGCCCGTAGCAATGGAGCATGGGATCCTCTGAGAGTTATCCATATGTATTGTATTATGCACATAGCAGCAAACTTTTTGAGAAAGTTCAACGCATTGTACTTGCAAAAGCTTATCGTCAACATAGGCAAATAACATTTAGCATTATAGAAGTTTGAATCTTTTTCATAATGTGTAAATGCTTAACGGTCATTTTTTGAAACAGGTTATTCTAGGACAGTCAATGAATTTAATATGCGATACCAACGACTACGTGACCGCGGTGAGGTATATACTCAGTGGTTGAATAGGACCCCACGCCAATAGTATGCTTTGGCATTTGATGGTAGACATAGATAGGACCAAATGGCCAAGAATCTAGTTGAGTGTATCAATGGGGTCTTGAAAGGGACACACAATTTTTCAGTGACAGCGCTTGTTAGAGCCACTTTTTATAGACTCAATGAGTTATTCACCAGAAAGAGAGCCAAGACTGAGGCTCGCATTAATGTTGGACATATTTTTTCTGAAGCTGTTATGATTAGACTTAAACAAATCAGCGAGCATTAGAAAACATTCAGGTTAGTATGCTTGATAGGTGGAACGAGGTGTTCAAGGTCCGTGAGATGCCATCCGGTATGGAGTACGCAGTCAATCTACGCCGCTGGTAGTGTGATTATGGTGATTTTCAGGTGGATCGAATTCCATGTCGCCATGTGTTTGTATGTTGTGCGAACTAGCGTCTTGATTGGTAAGTTTATGCGAATAAGGCTTATCGGATGGATGGGGTCAGAAAGGTCTATAAAGCCAAGTTTAGGCCACTAGAAAACCCAACTACATAGCCAGTGGTTGAAGGACCAAGGATGATACCTAATCCTAACCTCAGGCGAGTGTGCAAAGGGCGTCCAAAAATCACTCGATTCTTGAATGAAATGGACATTCGCGAGATGCGTTCTCCAAGGCGATGCAGGCTATGTGGTGCAGAGGGTCACAGTCGTATTAGATGTCCTCATAGGGGTGGATCAAGTGCAGGGGGCAATGTTCCAAATAGTTAGTGATTGAGGTGATAACGTATGTAGTCACACCATTTTAGTGCCTAATGACAATGTCTTATTGGTATATTCTCCTTTGCGTTCAATTGTCAATTTATGTTCTAATTTTGTATAATTTAAATTCTCGCATGAAGTGTCACTTTAACTACAAATCAAGAAAAATAATCTCTGATACGTCAAATTTAACATGGTTCAATGTACCAAATTAAAGTCTTAAAAATAACAAACTACAATAATAATAAAGTTCAACATAATCCATGGATAGAAACACGATAACAAAAATAACATAGTCCAAGAAAACACACAAATCACAATTAAAATAAACTTCAACATAAACCGTCTTTTGAAATACGATAGATAAAAATGACATAGTCTTAAATGAAACAAACCACAATAACAACAAAGTTCAATATAGTCCATGTTTTCAAACACGATAAAAAAAAAAACAACATAGTCATAACAATAACAACCCAAATGAGGAGATACTACTTGCTAAATTTGTTATTTACTATCTTTGCCATACTCTTCATTTTTCTCCCAACATTCTTCTTGATTGTTGTCGGGGTAAATCGATTACGGCTTCTTCGCAGAAGATCAGTCCGTAAGTCATAACCCCTATCACGAACACATCCAACACCTATATGATACACAACAATAATGACATCAATATAGAGTTGCACTTATGTAAATTAAAGATAAATCCTACCCAGAACACAACCATGCATTACCAATAGATTCAGTTGTATGGAGCTAAAGTTAAACAAAATTTATTAAAATACCTTTGGCGGGTGCACATGCATCCTCAACTACCCCCATCATCATCATCCTCATTAGTGTTGTCATCATCATCATTAGCATCCTCGTCGTCACTGTCTTTCACCCTATCACGGAGTGCATTCACTAGGGTGCATATAAAGGCATCTGCCTCCGGCTCTTATTCCTCCGCCTCGACCTGCTCCTGAATTGTTGCTGCAACCGCGTTAAGATCAAACTGAGGTATGCTCCCACAGTCCCACTAGGACTTGTGGGATTGAAAAATTCAACGCCTCGATTGAGACCACTCCCACATGAGTCAAAGGAGAAATGACCCCCCAGAATGCCCAGACATCAATGGCATGTGAAGTCTCAAATCTAATGAAATATGGCCAGGCACCACTTTAAATGGTCTATCATCTTGAGGTTGGAGGATTTGACTTTGACTTGGATAATTGTCCCACTGTGATTAATCTGTATCATCAAGAAACCTCTAAATTTAGTTCATCGCAGCTTGATCCATTTCAGAGATAAAGAACTGTTGTTGGTCTACTTGATTTTGACGACATCCTAGGATCATGATGAACTTGTTGTTGTGGATGTGCTTATGACGGTTGGTGTGGAGGCACTGGTTTTTCACCAGGAATATTGACTGCGGCCAATAGCAAATGACGAGAAAATTGGCATCTGTACCAACTCATATAATAAGTAATGACTGGATTAAGATCAGTAAGTCGGCGATCAATTCGGTCCTACCATATTAATATCTACTTATCATGTGCTACAATCTAACTCAAAATTTTAGGATCGGTTAACACATTGTTATGCACATCACCAAGATCCCTTGCGGCTCCCGAAATGCCTTATTGCATACCAAACTGTCTCGTTATCCTATCGGTGGGATGCCACTCCACGCACTCAAATGAGATCAGAGGAATCGTTGTATTCCATATCGGTCAATCGCGACGGATATCAACCGGAATCAGGTGGGGAGGAAGCATGTCTTGATTGTATAAATTTCACACAAACTGCATCAACATGGCAAAAACCACATTTTATTTCAACAGATGCTAAGCATTATAAATAAAAATTAAATGACAACTAAATTAATATATGAATCTATACCCTAACAACATTATACACCGTGTCCAATAACTCTCTAAACTGTCGTGTTGTCCAATTTCTATAATCATTCGACGGAGATCTCCAATCAACCTACCTGTTGAAACACATTTCATTACTCAAGTAACTATGTTATTATGTGAAATCAGTTAAGTCAAATAAAAAGTATAAATTTAAGATACTATGCACCACACTATACAAAATAACACATACTGGCAAGCTAGTGGAAATTGTGGAGATTGAGAAACCGAAGCTAGTAAAGGCATCCGCTCCCAAGCTCATTTGGAGGAGAAGCACTAGACCATCTATGTCCTTACAATCAAAACGCGATATCCGTCACAGTGATCGATACATATGGGCAAAACATGCTGAATCCCAACTAAATTTCCTTATCCGGTAAAATTCACAGAGCAACGCTAGAAATTTTCAATGGACTCCAGTGCTTGATTTATCATAGAACAAGGTCGTTCCAAATAGTATCATAATGTGAGCTTTTACATACCTTTGTATAGCAACAACATCAGTCAAGTCTACATTATTTTTATACCACTTAAGCCACATCAACTTAATGAAACTTTCTCGATAATCCTTTCCTGTGGGTGCACTTCCAAATTGATCCATGCACTCATCCGCTAGGAGATTGTGACTGCTTATTGTTAACCCTGAAACTAGCATGTCATCGCTTCAAAGACTAAGAATCATTGCTACATCCTCCAAAGTTATCGTGCATTCACCAGTCGGAAGGTGGAAAGTATATGTATCTAGATGTCATCTTTCAATCAAGGTTGTCAACATTGCCGAGTGCCATTGTACTCTTCCAATACGAGATATGTGTCTAACACTACAAGAATATGTCCGATTAGCTACCACAAAAAGAGTCGTAAAATCATCTCTAATCTGACGCAAAATATAATTTGTGACGGATTAGCTACCGCCTAGCAACTAATGCTTTCCACGCTAATTACAAGTCACAGATCAGTGAGGCAAACACAACAGTCGCTAATTCATCGGAAAGTTTTTTAGCTACCGATTAGATAGTCGCAAATCAGTCACTAAAGTAAAAGCTAATTCCATAGAAGAAATAGACTAAACGATAGTCGCTAATTAGCGACAAACTCTACTATAGCAGACTCATCGCTAAATGTAAGCTAACTTCGTAGACAAAATAAAAATATTAGTTGACGCTAATTAGCGATGAATTTTTCCGAACCTAACTCGTCGCAAGTTATCTGCTAATATGGTCGCAAATCTGTCACATTTTATAGCAAATCTATAGCAAATATTTGAAAAATCTTAATCAAATTTGTAGGAATTTTGTCGCTAAACCAAAGCTATATATTCGAAATGATAAAGTAGAGTTATGAAATAGTTGCTAATTTGCTAGGAAATAATATATAGTCAATTAGTTGCAATACTATCGCAAAATGTCATCGCAAATTTCTTTTAAAATAGTAACAAATCGATAGGTATCTCACAAATATTTCAGTCGCAACAGAGTCTATAATTTGCCACCATCATCAATAGCGAGTATGTCGCTATACTAAAATAAACCTCATTTTTTTATTTTAGTCATTGAACTAAAAAAATTATATCACATACAGAATAAATGAATTTATCAAAATTATACATGTTTAAAAAAGTTCAAACCATGTTTCAAGAATTATGTATTGAAGCTTAACCTGATAATAACCAAGCCTTTGGACTTGATCAAATGCCTACTCTATCTTTTCAATAGCTAGGAGATAACATGACTTAATTAGTAAACTAACAAAGAAAAAAGTTCACTTATAATATAATGTAAAAATAAGTATTCACTCATTTTTTTAGAGATACTTCAATCTGGCTACACAAATGTGTTCCTGCTTCCATAAAATTCATTATACATTACACATCTCAGTTCCTCATTGCACATTGAAAATTAAAAAAAAAAATAAAAAATACAAATACCACCTAAGACTTAGCATATCAATTGCACAAAGAACATGTCCACCAATTTCACCTTCAGTTACACCAATATTGTCATTTATACTGGGATCAAACTGCAAAATATCACAGAAAAATAACATCGGTAAATAATAGCACATCAGTTAATTAAAATAAAAAATAGAATAATAATAAATTAAACGCAAAAAATAGTAGCTATCACAACAATAATGAAGATAAAAAAAATTAAAATCAAGAACAAAAAATAATAGAACCAATAAATTAAAATAAAAAACTAACAAATTCAAAAAAAATAATAGTAAAAGTAGCCAACAGTAAAGAACAACAAATTAAAAATTAACAAATAAAAAGTTAGCAACAACGAAGAACAACAAATTAAGAACAGAAAATCAAGAACAAACAAACAATAGCAAGAAGTCAAGAACAACAAATAAATAGTAGTAAAGAACAACAAACTATAGCAAGAACAGAGAAAATTAAGAATAGAACAAAATCAAAAATTGTCTTGAATTAATTAATTAATTGATTGATTAATCAATAAAGACCCAATAATCAAGCTAAAGTCAAAATAAAATGAAATCACTATACCCCTAATAATAATCAAGCTAAATAAGGTAAAAGAAAAAGTAGTTAATTTAATTTCCATTTAAAATTACAGACCTTGCTACATCGTAGGCAAGTAGAACTTCTGGAGTCTGCCTTGTCTCTAGAGTCATCTTAGCGAGATTAAGGAATAGCTCTGCAGGTTCAACCTAGGATAACTTATTTTCTTAGGTTTTTCTATTGCCAATGAAACATTAAAGATAAGAGCACAACAAGGACAACTTACTTTATAACCAGGATGCTTATCCAATTTAAGGAGAGCATAATAGCCTCAAAACTCTTTTTCGGTAGGCACAAGTATTTCTTTTTTTCTGTGATCATCATACATCTGAAACAATTCAACCGATGTTATGTTCATATGTTCAATATTGAAGTGAGCATCAAAGCCCACAGAAAATCCTTCTCCTTTGTGTATTCACATAATTCATGCATTGCAATGATGTGTAATTGGATCTAAAACCACAAAAATCAATAGCCTCATGAGTTTTAAACTTTTAACCATCACTAGATATTGTTCTTACAAACATCACCAAGCAGATGCAGATTTTTTATAAAAGGCATCAAAACCTTTAGAAAATTATTTTACCAACAAATAAATATGAAACTACTGTATCTGTAAGTAGCCACAATATATATTTGTATTGAGTCTTAATCAATATAGCATATAAGAAACTTGCAGAAAAAATAGATATTATTTCCACTTCAATAAGAGAAAAATCAGGTTTTATTATACTTTTGTTAAAAATAAAAAAAGTACCATCTGTTCAAGCATAGAATAGCCCCTTGATAGAAAATGTGCTGCATTCTCAAGTCTATTCTAATTGATCTCATCCTATTCCACAAGAATTTATATGCACTAATAAGAAGCCTCTTAACATAGGGCTGATCTAGCAGAAAAAGTAGATAATCAATTGTCTTCTGCATTATGGGCATTGGTAGAATCAAGCTTGCTTCTCTCTCTGCTATCCTAGTATATTGCCATAAAACATGATAAGTATTACTAATGAGAAGTGATAATAGTATTTATGAAAATAAAATATAGTTTACTATTAGTAATAAGACAATCACTTTAACTGCAAGAAGTCTGCTGGTTATATTTCTATCCCCATCCAAGCATTCATACTGGTCAAGATCCTCTTTCCTTTCACGCTCTCACTACTTAGACTCTAAAATACAGAAATCTCAAGTATTTTTATGCAAAGATCAAGTTTTTTATGCAATAAATTTGTTTAGACTTTAGACATATCTTTGAGTGTATATATATACAAGACAAGGAAGGAAATTGAATTTGTGTCAAGCATACCTGCAGTACAGGCAAAATTCACAGAACCAGCCAAATAAATAAATAAAACCAATTTAAATTGAATCATCTGATTGTTGTGATTTCTCTGTATTTTACAGAACATTGACAACCAATCTAAAAATTATGCACAAACCTTTCATAACCACCAAATCCCTAGCTGCACAAATGGATAATCTTAAGTTATAACTTATTTTACAGAGCTAAGATACTGAACTAAGAAAGTAAAGAATTACTCACAAGTAGACAAAGTCATTCTTATCCACCGCCACTAAACATTCAAAAAGAAATAATGAGTAGATGAAAGAAAAGATTAAATAACTGAGATCAAGAATGGAAAAAACAAGCACCTGTGTGATTTGTCCCACATACCACTTTGACAATTGTTTTCCAAGACAGAAAAGCAATTGCCCGAGGATGTGGCTGGGGTACATACACCAATTTCACAGAGCTATCCTTAAAATTATACTGTAAGTAAATGCAAAATATGTAAAGCTTTCTGTTTCTTGTTGCACCTTTCGTGCAAACATTTACTAGGATAACACAATAAAACAAAGCAGAGCCACAACACGAACAATTAAAACACAATAAAAAATTACGCAGTAGCAACAATAAACTTTTTCAAAGATTAACAAGGATTATCAAAATTTCAGCTTTTGAGGACAACTTCAGTCTCAATTTTTTTCAGCACAACACAGTACAACAACAGTGAACAGAGCTAATCATTCAAAGCAAGAACACAGAACAATACAAAGAATAAAACAAGACTAATGACTTCATAGATCCGTCAAGTCCAATCTTGTTTAAAAGTTTAGTGGCAATTAAATTACAGAGTTCTGACATGTTCAGATACCTAGATTTCAATAAACAAATAAAAAAATTACGATAAAAATTAAATATAAAATATATATTTTTTATTTTTTTCATACATACCAGAGTCTTCCAATACAACTTTTAATAAACATATTTTAACTAATATTAATAAACATACTGCTAACGTTAGTAAACATATTTTAAAAAAATATTGATAATAACTTTTAATATTTTCATTCTAAACATATTATTACCGTTAGTAACAATTTTTATTAAAATATTAATTACAACTTTCAATGTTTCACTCTTATTAATCACTAATTATTTCTATTATACTTAAATATATTACAAAAAAAGTTATAGCACAAAATTTTAAATTTTAACTAATCACATCAATTTTATATTAACTCTAAATATTTTAAAAAAATTTACTCTACATATTCTAACATTTTAATTAATTGTAAACACTTTTTTAACTAGTTATTTCCAAACATATTTATAAAAATTAGATTATTGATTACTTTAATAATATCTTAACTAAACTAAATTTTTAAACTACACTAACAAATTTTAACATATTAAAAGTCTCTAAACAAAACTAACTAATAATCAACATTAATATTAATTAAAATTTTAAATAAATTAACTTACATATATGATCTAAAAAATTGAATAATATGTTCTTTAAATTTAGTGAGATCATAAACTATCATTGTTATTTTGCTCTTTTAAATTTAAAATTTTAATAACTGGTGAAGTTTAGAACACCATTCAACTCTTCCTCCCTCTTTGTAATTTACACTATGTTTGGGGTGGAAAGAAATTGGAAGGAAAGAAATTGAGTGAAAAGAAATAGAATGAAAAGAAATTGAAGTGAAATTTAATTTCTATGGGTGTGTTTGGATGGAAGGAAAATATGATGGAAAGATATTGAAAGATAAATAATTTATGTTGTTTGTTTGGGAAGAAAAATGGAGAGAAAAATGAATTAAGTTATATAATAACAATATTACCCTCCATATTATATAGTCATGTTATTATGTATACAATTATGTAAATATTCATAAATGTGATTAAATAATAACAACAAAATTTAATTATATTTATAATATAACAAGTTAATAATAATAATAATAATAATAATAATAATAATAATAATAATAATAATAACAACAAAGTTAGCGTGATCTAATTAGATAAAATATAAATTTTATTTTTGTTTACTACTCATCTCAATACATAAACTGGAAATAATTTCAAGAAGAAGAAATATCTAAATCAACAATTACATGTACATGATTTTAAAGAAGCTAACCAATCACATTATATCATTTGATTAATATATTATGCCTTATATTACACTTACAAATATACATAAAAAAAATCTTACATGATCAAGTCATTACATATGAAACTAACAAACTTAATACAGGGACCTCTTTGATCAAGTCATTGCTAATAGCATATACTCTTTTGACTAACTCATTACTAATAGCATAGTTAATAATAGTTATAATTATGAAAGTCACAAAATACAAAGACATGAGGTATTATCATTATAAGCCTTAATTAAGTCATAGATATGTTACCCACAAAATATGAAGATACTTGTACCTATCTTGATCTTAAAGTTATATTTGTGCCGGTCTCAAAATATTAGCCACATTACTAAGACTATTGTTCCTAGAGTGCACCTGCTTCTTTCATCAATTCATATAATGTGGCAAGACGTACGTCAGCCGGAACACCAAAAATTTTTCTTTTAGCTCTATCTTCTCAGCATAAAAAGCGGTAACACCTCATGCGCAATTCTGGCATCACACCTAAATTCTCTAACTCAGTCCACACGTCATTTTCAGAGTAAATGCGAGGCCTACTTTGCTCAAGAATCACAAGACCCCTTTCAGCTATTCGCACTTGTTGTTTAGCAATTTGAACTTGCTCCTTAGCTACCTGCACTTATTCTTCAGCTGTTAACACTTACTTTTCAGCAATATTAATTGATCTCTCATAAAAATGATTCCCATCTTTCATCATGTCAGTCAATGCTTGAATGCCTTTACTCATTATTTCCATTTCTGATTCTAATTTATCACTTATGATTGTTTTGCGTTTAGTACTTCTTGATGATGTTCCTTGAGAACCAGTTGATTGGTTAGATAAACCAATTTCAGGATTATGACCCATTGTAAAACTAGTAGCATGAGGAGTAATTGGATCCTCATTCCACTCCTCTTCCATATTTAAGAAACTATCATCATCATTCAAGTTAATTGTTTCTTTATTCTTCTCTCACCTTTTCACTTTTTCTTTGGCACTTTCAGCATGTTTTCCTGTTGCCCTGTCTGTACCATATATCTCAAATAGTTTATCATAGTGTTTGATTGGAGTACGCGTCCACTTTTTTACTTCTGGTTTTGTCTAAATCAAATAGAAGAATATTTACTATGATTGTGCCTATATGTAAATATATATTATTGAGATACTTCTTCAATAATTACTAGTGATATTTAATAAAAAAAAAAAAGAGTAAATGCATAAAGTATACCTTAATCAATTCTTCCCAAACTTCAGCTTCAGCCTCAAACATCTTTGTAATTGGATTCCAGGAAAATCCACTAAGCCCATGAAAATTATCATAACAAACTCCAAAATGATCCTTTAAAGTCTTGAGTCTATTCTTAAGATTTTCTTTGCGGATGTGGTTACCATAGATAGATCTCAAAAGTGAAAGTATGTTGTCATATGCCATTGTAGTAAATGTGCCATCCACTCTATTACCTTTGCGACATTCTTCAATCAAAGCATCAATGAAGGTTGTATCCATTTCGTCGGTCCATCTTAGGGTATCCCGACTAGTGACCTCACCTTGGCATGATGCTCTCTTTGCCATTAACACTTCTCAATCTACAAAATAAGTGGATAGAAATAACATCCATAATCTTAAATCAAACTATTTGTAAACTATCTTATCAATTATTCAACAAATAAAGATTCAATACACTCCATAAATACAACATGTGACAAAGTGATTCAATAATTGCACACCAAAGTCCTCAAACAGAATATGATAGCACTTTAAGAGGTAACATGAATTCAATAATAACAAATCATAGTTATAAAATCAACTCAGCGCACAGATAATACAACTAATAACTTTATTTGCAAAATTTTGTAAATGAGTGATCAAAGCCCTAATTGATAGTCAGCCCACATTTGAGCAGCTATTTCATCCCTTAATATGGCCCCCGCCTATAGTCTTCATCTTGTTCATGTCGAACTACTTCATCCTCTTCTGAATTATTTTCTTGTAGTTCTCGGTCAACTTGAGCTATGAGATGTGGATCAGGATCTACACCCATTAAAAAGTTATGTAATATGCAACAAGCTAGCACAATTTCAGTCATAGTCTCAAAGTCATAATGTGGTTTAGTGCCACTTGTGATTATTGTAAATCTTTTCTTTAAAACTCCAAATGACCTTTCGATAACATTTCTCAATGAAGCATGACGAAGATTAAATAATTACTTTTCATTTTCTGGGCCACGTCTTGCATACTCTTTTAAGTGATACCTTACACTTCGATATGGGGTAATTAATCCATGCTTCAACATAAATCCAGCATCCCCAAGGTAAAACTTTCCTACAGAATCCATCATTAGAAATGATTAATTTAGTATAAACACACAAACTACTACTCTTTACCTACTAATGAGACAATATAGTTTTATGTACATGCTAACCTCGTAGAAGTTTAAGATTATCACTTCTCGATAATGCATTCTTAAGAACTTTTGAGTCAGGTGCTGTTCCTTCCCAACCCGTTAATACATAAGTGAACTTCATATCAAAATCACATGCAGTTAATACATTCTGTGTCGGCCAGTCTTTTCTCCCTCGAAATTTAGGTTGATCGACTATGGGTGCTTTGACACGAAAATGTGTTCCATCTATAGCCCCAATACAGTCCTAAATAATAGTCCATTATTTAATAAAGTAACATGAAATTGTATATATCAATCAAAATTATTTATTCATGTAATTGTATATGTCCATACCTTAAAATAAGGATAAAATCTATGATTGTGAAGGATCGCCGGAGAAATAATGGATGCAGATGGTTGTCGAAGAAATTCATCTTCTAGTAAAATAATTGCCCGTAACACAGCATGGAAGTGGCGGCTAACAGTTTCTCCAGACCGGTGGTAGAAAAAAGAAACGGTTCTAGTTTTGACATTATGAGCTATTATATACAAGAACCTAGCAACTTGCTCCTCTACTGTAACATGTTTTGTATCCCTCACTTGACGTGTTGCTCTTAATTTCTCACACAATTGAAGAAATGCATCAGGGCCCATGCGTAGGATGTCACGACACCTATGAGTTTCTCTTAACTGTTACATTAAAGTAGCTCGAATTTGTTCTCGCCCAACCAATTTATGGGAGATGGATTTGTCAACCCTCGTAGACATAAATCTCAATAAATATAACATGTGCACGATGTAACATATCAGTGTTATTGTGCATAATTTCTGTCGTCTTTTCCAATCCTTCCTCAAAACTGTTAATATATGTTCTTGGTTTTCAATGGTTAACATATTTTTCTGATTATCGACCCCAAACTTTAAGGAAAGATTTAGTGGGAAATCACAATTAAAGATGTCTTCCATATTGGGGACCAAAAAACTTTTTTCATGATCAGCCTTATCCATTTAACAAGCACTTTGTAGTTTCAAATGTACATATCGTAGATTTACAGCACCAACAAAAACAAAAAAAGATAGCATCATATGTAAAGCATAAGCAATGTAGTTAAATAACTAGTATTCATATATATGACCTCCTAATCGAAGAATATAATTAAATATAAAAGAATCTCAACCAATTGAAAGATAACAAATTTTTATACCTTTCAAAAAAATTTAAACATAAACTACATATGAAAGAAAAAATAAAAAAAAAAAATAAAAAAACACAGAAAATGAAAGCAAGTAATAGGCCCTAATGTGATTTTGGGTATAAATTTACATAAAAATAAAAAAAAATTTATGGATATATAGAAAACAGTATTTTAGAAGAAAAATATTAAACAAGAGACCATATTGAAGATCTTATCTTAGTGAAAAACAAGCAGAAAAATCTAAGCTAAACTTGAATTTGGTCAAAGACGCCTTGCAACTTTCCAAAGTTATTTGTTGAACTTGAAATAGATAAAGTAATGGACTCTTTGATAGTCATCTTGAAAAATGATAATTTTTGTTATATATAAAGACTATTCACATGAAGATAGTAATTAATTTGTTATATGTTATATCATAAATTAACTTAATCAAATCATTTAAAATTGTTTAACGTTTTTTTATTTGTCCTTTTTAGATTAAAAAAATTATTTTAATCAACTTCAACACCTATCCATGTGAGAATTAGTATGAATTTTGTGTACAAGTAAATAAAATAGATGAATAATTATAAAAGTGTAGATTGTGAAACGAATTTGCGAACAAGTGCGATGGAACAAGTTTACTTTGCGGTGAAAGGTAAGTTGTTAATTTATATCATTTTTAATAACTGAGCTCCTAAATAATAATAATTTCTGTGTGTCCTACGAAATTAATTAGTTTACCTAAACCAAGTTTACTTTAGCAGTTATATTTCGATTGGAGCATTTTATCAGGCAGTTTATAGACATAAAAGTTAACAAAGTATGATTCAACATTTTTTCATTGGAATATTTGATCAAGCAGTTTACATACATGAAAATTAACAAAGTAATAAATCAAACCAAAATATAATCTCTATCCATATACTTCAAAATTAAATCACAAACACATATCCATCAATATATAGCGTCAAATGGGAAATAAGAGCAACATAAAAAATTTATCTATAGTATATACCCACATCAATTTTTTTAATTCTGATTAACTTATAAATCAGTACCTTTACATGTTTTTACTGGAGCATTTTATCAAACAGTTTATAGGCATGAAAATTAACAAACTCATAATTCAAACTAAAATGTAATCTTTATTCTTATACTGCAAAATTGAACCTGAGACCCACAGATCTATGAATCTAATAAAGAATGAAAGGTGAAATAAGAGTAACATAGAAAACTTACCAGATTTGACCCGTAGATGCAAGATGCCGTGACCAGAATGATTGAAAAGTGGTGAAGGAATGGACCATTAGTAACACTTGTACTGGTTGATAGTGTTAGAAGTGGGTAGCATGCACAGCTGAATATCAGGTTGAAGAAGAGTCTTCAGAAAAAGAGAAGGGTAGGGTTTGAAAATGACGCAGTGGAACGAGTTTTCTTTCCATTTTTTCGCTATAGTTGGAGAGAAAAGTTTTTGGTGGATCCCTTTAACTTTTTGATACTGTTGTATTTTTCCATTTACATTTTCTTTCATTCCCAAACAAGTGAAACCTCATATTTTCTTCTTTTTTCTTTCCGTTCATGTTTCCTTCCCCCCAATTTCCATCTAAACAAACACAGCGTTAATGAGTGAAGATGAAAATGACTTCACTTCACTTTCCTTTGTTTTGATAAAGCCAAAACCGTTTTACTTTTTTTTTTTTTTTGTGGTTCACTTGTGGAAAAGAGAGAGAAGTAGCGAGCCATCCCAATGTCTTGTCATGAAGTCCTCATTTCTAACGTTACCTAGGGCTGGCAATTTATACCCTACCAGCGGGTACCCAATTCGGTCGAACCTGTTTGGGAAGGGTAGCTTACCCGACCCGCTGCGGGTAGGGTACGGTACGGTACGGTCCGGGTATGCCTGCGGGTCCCGTACCTCATATATAACACATATTTTATTAAAAAATAGGTATATAGTGAAGGAAATAAGGGTTGAACACACAACTTCCCTTATGTAATAACTTACAATAAGTGAACAACCACTAAACTAATTAGTTAATTTGGTAATTTAGAGCATTAGTTTTTTTATTTTTTATGTTAACAATATGTATAAAATTTGAAATGATTGAATTTTATATTTACTTTGAAAAAATTTGATATTTCTGCGGGTAGGGTAGGGTAGGGTTTAGAACTTTAGGGTGCGGGTAGGGTTAGGGTTGAGTGATGATTCTCAACCCACGGGTAGAATAAGATAGAGTTTTAATAAAATTTTCAACCCGCGAGTAGGGTTAGGATAGAGTCCAAACTCTACCTTACCCTATCCATTGCCAGCCCTACTCGCTACTCTCATTTCTTCTGGCACAGTCATAATTCGTCCCCCTTCATTTGAGTTTCGGTCTTCTCAATATTATTTTTCATAAAACTGAATTACACACCAAATGCCTACTTCAAGCAAATATACAAAAATTGGCTCAATATTAAAAAAAAAATTATTTAAATATAAATTTTTTTGTTTATTAAAAAAATAAAAAATAAATAATTTTTTCAAAAATAAAATAAAACTGACTCATAATGCTTAAAAGCTAAAAACTCATCATTTTTATAATTCGGATAACTATATTGTCTAGCTTGTATTTGACGTAAATAGGAAAGTATAGGTAACTCTGGCCTGTGTATAGTGTGCTAGTTATTGGAAATACCAAAAATGTCCAAGATTGCCTAATTATGGTTGATATGATTAGATAAAAGTAGGTTATAGATCAGATGTACCACACTACACAGTGAGAGGGATGATGACAGAGTAACTAATTTAGTCAGGAATATCTGCAATCCGATCAGCCATCATAGTACTTTACAATTCAGAAAGGTAACCCTTCAACTTACTATGTTAATTAGTAATTAATAACTCACCTACATTATTGTTAACATAACAACGTTTTGGTGGTTAAATAGCGCGCTTTCAGAAAGAACAAATATTGGACAACATCATTTATAAGTTAGTTACTAAAATTAATGTAAAAATTAAAAAAAAAAAAAAAAAACTCATTTAGATATGAAATTTATCTTTATATATATGTTTTCAGTATAAAAGAGCTCAAAATTTTATATTTTTTACGTGACTTTTTAATATGATACTTGTTATTATATTACGTTCCATTTGAAAGTCTGGCATATTGGTAGTTGCATATATTATTTGACACTTCATTTAACAACGTATGATTATTTGATCACTTTCAGGTTCTCTGTTGGTTACTCCTTTGTGGATAACCTTCTTTGATACCCTCAACAAAAATATCATTCATAACATAGTACAATTTTAAAGATTTAGTTAAAATATGTTTTAAGAATATATATTAAGAATATAATAATTAAATTTTTAATATATTTAATGTATCAAAAATATAAAAATATCTTTAAAAAAATTTAATTAAATACTATATATATATAGCCAAAAAAATATAAT
>NC_029791.2:121641033-121641467 GCF_000816755.2 Arachis ipaensis | reverse complement strand
CATCTAAAAATTTTGAGTTAGAGTCTCGTTCTTAATTTTAGAAAAAAAAAAATATAAAGGCACATGTATTATTAGCAAGACTCTAAAAGTTGCCCTGAAGGGGCATTGCTTAAGGAAGTAAAAGAGAAAAGCTTTTGTTTTCCAATGCAGGTGGAAACTTAGATAAAGTCGACTTTACGTGAAGTTTATATCTGAGAGTCGTTAGATGATTTGACTGATTTAACTAAATTTTTATGTAACGACTCTCAAATATCAACTTTACATGAAGTCGACTTCACCTGAGTTTTCACCAATTTTAAAACATTGGCATTTATTTTTATTTTTTTAATTAGTATCCTTAACTGATGTCCTTAGAATGTTAGTAATATCCTAATATTTTATTGAAATCTTTTACTTATGATATTTTTAAAGAATGTCTTTGAAACAATTATTAG
>NC_029791.2:121638082-121640595 GCF_000816755.2 Arachis ipaensis | reverse complement strand
TTAATTTTATTTTTTTCTATTTTTAGGATTTTATAAAAAAATAAATAAATTCAGTTTTTTTTTTTTTGCTTTTTATTTTTTACAAAATTTAAAATTAAAAAATAAAAATATAAAATGAAAATACAAATAAAAGACACTATTATATTTTGTTTTTTATAAAAAAAAGTTCTTCAATAATCTCAATATAAACATGTATTAGTTAAACTAACTCATAAAATAATACATATGAATATATCATAATTAATTTCATTCTTAATTTTTGAAATGCAAAGTAACATATTATTACTAGAGATCTCTTATCACTAATCTAATGAGTTTCATGTTGAAGATTCCCGTCAAAACATAATTATTGGAATGTGAAGACTTATTATGGTCCAGACACGTGCGACGTTTGAAACCATTTGGATTTTGGAAAACTTGTATCTCACCATGTTATTGGATTTTACTTTGTGTTCAGGAATGAAGCCAATCAAGCCACCACTTACTTGATATTTTTCTCTTAGATTCTATTCCGATTCCTCCTCCAATTCACTGGTCTATGATAATGTTTGGTTTTTCTTATGAAATAGACGAGCCAGAAATATGTGTTTGGGAGAAAATTGTGTTTAAAAATAATGACAAAAAAGGCACAAAATTGAACTTGTTCAAGGATAAGTTTTATAAATCTATATATTATTTTAGACATATATAAGAGACTTATTAGGGGAATAATTTCGAATTATAATTTCTATATTCAAAAAAGAAGAAATAAAATGTGATCACTTTTACTATTTCGTCGTTTATTTGTTTTAAAATAGCTAGATTTAACATTGCTCTATTATTGTTGTGGTTGTTAATTAACATTTTAAATAGGATAAATTGAGAAAAATAATTTTAAAAAATAGTTAATATATATTTAATCAACATATAAATTTTCATGCATAATAGAACAGATTTTAATATCCGAACCTGATGGCAGAAGCAAAAGGCCAAAAGGGACATTCAAATTCAATATCCGCCGCTGGTTACAACGTGACGTTTGTATAAAAAAATTTGTCTAAAATGACAACCTTATTATTCTATGCTTCATTAATCATTATTATTATGTAATAATATCCGCACACCTAATTGCTTATATTATATATATGCTCCATATAAGGACAATCCCTTCAACAGTTCCACGAAAAGATTAGTGTTGGCTTGCAGATTTGCTTACATATAGAATATTGGAATATGCATATTCTATTTTTTTTTTAAATGTCAGGTGATTAATATTTTTTACTTATTTTGTATTCGAGTAAATATTGGTTTATTTTTTTCCCCTAAGAATCAAAGTATTTATTATAGTTGGATATAGTGATGATTTCTTTTACTAATATAATTTATAAGCACTTAAATGGATAAAATAACCAGCTTAAGATTTTAAATTTTTTTTCATACTCACAACCATAGTTGTCAGAACCGAACCGGTAATCGAACCGGTCAGGTTACTGGGTCACTGGGTCATTGGTTCAACCGGTGGGTCACTGGTTGAACCGGTTGACCCGGTCCTATGTAAATAAAAAATAAAATATAGTAAAAAATTTAAAATTAAAATTTAAAATACATATTTTTACTAACATTTTAAAAATATCTAGTTATTCTAAAACAATATGAAACAGGAACAATAAGTATTTTGTTAAATGTTAAATATCATAAATATTTTTATTTTTTTTATATTAAAATAACTATTATTTTCGAATTTTAATAATTTATTAATTAGTTTATATCTATTATACTATTATATACTACAAGTATTTATTGAAAAATAATATTAATAGATATTATATAATTATAAAAAAATAAATGAGTTTATAATTATTGTTAAATAAAAATATAATTAATTTAAGAATGAACGAGTTTATAACTAAAATTAAAATAATTAAATAGATTGATAAAAGATATCTATATATAAAATAATTTGTAAACATATTAAATAGTATTGTGACAGCTTGGTGGTTATGACAGGCTCCTTTTACCCTGAGGACAGGGGTTCGAAACTCACCCCATCCATTTTGACAATTTCACTCTCAGCGGTTCGGTTGAACCGGTTTAACGAGTTTGACCGGTTTTTGCCGGTTTACTCCGGGTTTGACCGGTTCACACCGGTTCGTTACCTTATTCGGTTCAATTGGCGGACCGGACCGGTTTAGGGTCCGGTTCACCGGTTTTCCGGTCGAACCGGCCGGTCCGGTCCGGTTTTTACAACACTGCTCACAACAGAAGCTAAACATTGAATACTTAATTAAAAGAGAATAAACTTTTTCCGTTCAATCATACTCCTCCAATGATATATTCTAATATTCTGCTTCAGTGATGGATGAATA
The DNA here is from genome assembly GCF_000816755.2 of Arachis ipaensis. Classification (NCBI taxonomy): domain Eukaryota; kingdom Viridiplantae; phylum Streptophyta; class Magnoliopsida; order Fabales; family Fabaceae; genus Arachis; species Arachis ipaensis. The sequence continues at coordinate 121,638,250 of NC_029791.2, read as the reverse complement.
TTCAATTTGAGTCCATCAATTAGTAGGCCACAAAAATCTATTATATCTATATATTATTAATCTTATAAAATGTGTCACATGTCACTTTTTTATTAAAATTAAAATCGAATCTTTTTTTCAAATTAAAAAATTTTCTCCTTTTTCTTATTAATTTTATAATAAAAATGT
>NC_029791.2:121634090-121637751 GCF_000816755.2 Arachis ipaensis | reverse complement strand
CATGTATATATTACTTTTTTATTGTAATTAAAATCAAATTTTTTCCTACAAAATTAAAGAATTCTTTTCTTCTTTCTACTAATTTTACAACCAAAATATACCATATATCACTTCCTCGTTACAATTAAAATTAAATATTTCCCTCCAAAATTAAAAAATTCTCCCTTTATCCCCTCTTTCTTTCTCTATCTCTCTCATTCCTTCAACCACTCTATCTCTTTTATATATAATTACTAATGACTAATTACGAATTTAACAATCAAAATGTACAACATGATATTTTTTAATTGCATTAAAATTAAAATTAAAATATACTTATATTATGTATCATATATTACATACTATTTAATTTAATAACTAAATGTGTCACATGACACTTTCTTATTAAAATTGAGAGAAAATATTTTCCTCCAAAATTAATAAACTCCCTTTTTTCTCTATTTTATATTAGTAATTTGACAAATCAAAATATGTTATCTGATATTTTTTATTACAATTAAAATAAAATAATAATAACTAACCTTCTAATCCCAAACTCAATAGAAAAGGGACAGCTGAACACAACGTCGATATCAACATGTTCATTAAAAAATATTGTCGATATATAGATCAATATAATGAATAATTCGATATGTAAAAAAGGACGGAGAAAAGGGGGGAAAGAGCCATTGTAACTAGCCAATGGCACAAACATTTTCTTATACTTATTTTATCTTGTATATTAAGCTTATGCAAATAGTTTATGGGTGTGAGAATATATTAAGATCAATTAGGATGAATTAGTATTTATTAGATATATTCTGACAATGGATATTAATTTTATACATGGTTAAATTCACAACTCATCTATTATTGAAAAATTATATGATAACTTGTTTAATTTTTTAAACAAACTATATCATTCGTCACCTTATAACTCGGTTTTTATTGTGTATTATGAGTTATAACTCAGCATTAATTATCATTTATTCTTTACTTGTAACTGACACTTTCATTACCGACTTAATGACTATTATTTCAATCTTAATGACCAAACGGTCATAACATGAATATCATTCATCAATTCTAATATTCTATGCCTATAAAAGAAACCTTCTATATTTAATCTCATGGGGCAACATGATAAGTTCTATAAGTTCTATATCATATCTTACATTCTATATTAATAGAATTATTATAAACACAACATAACACATGATAACTTTGATTTCATGTCTTATATTCTATATTCATAGAATTATTATATACCTCTTAAACACTTACTGACTTGAACGTCGAAGTGTCTTTTGCAGGTACCCACCCCTTGTTCTCTCCTTGCCGATGTATAACTCATCCCGACGAGAAGCTTGAAGACATACATCGACGGACGAGCTATACACCGGTCAATCTCAGCAAGAACAATTGGCGCCGTCTGTGGGGAGCGAGTAAAATAATTCCTACTCCCCTCAGGTTCATAAAACTTGAATTATATTCAAATTTTTGAACCAATTTCAACAATCTTGTTTAAGATTTTATTTAATACATTTTATCAAATTTTAATCTAACGTATCATAATATTCCACATCTCATAATCGATCAATGAACCAATCCAAGAATAAATTCGGCTTTCAATCAATCCGAAACAAACTCGGTTTTCAATCAATCCGAGCATAAACTCACTTATCAATTTTGTTTACTTTTTCAAAGTTCTCTATCTACACAAGTAAAATTATATATTTTATTCAACATACTTTTACATTTATATTTTGTGTAACTAATATTTACTGATTTATTGGTTATATTCAAACCTCCATATATGTTCTATACAATAATGACATATAACAACCATATCAATTGTATTTTTATTTTATTATGTATTATATTCTTATTGCTTAATGATTTCATTTATACAATTAAATGACAGTAATAATGAGTTCAAATCTTAAAATTGGATTCCATCAAAAATTAATTATATATCAATTGTATATAACTGTTACACTATTCACTTTATTTTGCTATTAAATTTTATGTTACTATTTGTTTAATGTAGAAAATTAAACAGGCAATTTACTATTATTGCACGAAGAATATCCCTCGTCATCATATTGTAACTGCTAGAAACATTATACTAAATGTATAATTCAATAACGGTTATCTTATTGCTTTATTATCAAATTAAAGCATGTTCTACAAAACAAAATTCAAATATTCACATTTGGCATATATGACATTCATATATGTCGTCTTCTTCTCTACAATTATCAACTTTCAAGGTATATTTTTCTACTTTGAACTCTTTTACTTTTACAATATATATTATTCAATATATGTTGCGATTTTAGTATATTCATTTTCTCAATTTATTTTATTCATGTCGTATGACCTTCATTATAAATTGTAAATATTCAATTACTAATTGTTTTGAGCGAGAAATTTATCAATAAGTTGTTGTGGGCCGGAAAAATTCCCAAGACAATTAATCATTATATTCTCGGATCATACAATCGATTCCGTCAATAGATATCTATCTCTGAACTTTTCAGTTCACATACAATCAAATGCTAAAATTGTTCTTAAGCGGAAAAGTATCCCCCACACAACTATCTTGATTGAATGACTCTTATCACTCAATTATTTTTTGAATAAGTGCCGACATAATAACCCGACTAAGTTTGGGGGCTCACCATATCATTATTCACTTATCTTTTAACGAGTTATAACTCATTTTATTTTCTAAGCTTAGCCTGGATCATATGATCGGCAGACAAAGCTTGGGGGCTGTGATCCGTCACCTTATAACTCGGTCTTTACTGTGCATTATGAGTTATAACTCGGCGTTATCATTCATTCTTTACTTGTAACCGACACCTTCATTACCGACTTAATGACCATTATTTCAATCTTAATGACTAAACGGTCATAACATGAATATCATTCATCAATTCTAATATTCTATGCCTATAAAAGGAACCTTCTATATCTAATCTCATGGGACAACATGATAAGTTCTATAAGTTCTATATCATATCTTACATTCTATATTAATAGAATTATTATAAACACAACATAACACATGATAACTTTGATTTCATGTCTTACATTCTATATTCATAGAATTATTATATACCTCTTAAACACTTACTGACTTGAGCGTCGGAGTGTCTTTTGCAGGTACTCACCCCTTGTTCTCTCCTTGCCGACGTATAACTCATCCCGACGAGAAGCTTGAAGACATATATCGACAAAAGGGTCCCGAAGGGTAAAGTAAGTAAGAAACACCACCATGACATAAGGCTGGAAAAGTTAACTAATGATATTTCCAATTGAAGATTTTTATAATTATTTGCCTATTGAATGCGAGTTTAATCATAGACTCATAGGAACAAAGCAGGTGCTTGCATTGCTAATGCCAAACATCACCATAGATATTAGAGATAGAGGACCAACATTATAATTTGGGCTACAAAAAGAAGGAAATCGATTATAGATAGGTTCATTCCAAGCAGAAGAAATAGGAGTTTGGAATTTGTATCGTGACTTTAATTTTGATGTAACGAATAACGATAATATAAAATGTTTTATATAATTATTTAATTATATTTATTTTTAAATTATTATTTATAAAATTAAGAGAAAATTATTGTAAAGAACCATTAGAAAAATTTAATTATTAAAAAGAATC
>NC_029791.2:121627701-121634067 GCF_000816755.2 Arachis ipaensis | reverse complement strand
TATATAAATAATTATTTTTATTGATATAATGATTAGTAATTAGAGTTAAATCCTAAAATGGTATCTAAGATTGACGTCGTGCACTAAAATTGTCCCTAAGATTCTAATTGCGTCAATTACGTCCCTGAAATTGACAAAAATGCACTACGTTAATCTCCAACTCATTTTCCATTAACGATGTGATGATATGACTTGATGACGTAGGCTGTTAGTGACACATGTCACTCCATAATTTAGTCATGTGCAATGGTATGATGATGTGTTGACCAATGATACATGTCATGCTGACGTGGATGGTTGTGCCACGTGTCGCAACAGTATTCGTCCACGTGTCATCCATTATGTCATAATTGTAGATGCACCAAATGAGTCCTCACTTTGTGTTAAGTGAGTCATATTAGTCCCCAAAATTGAATGTCGTGCATCAAACTAGTCCATTCACTAATTTTTTTCTCCTTTTTTTTATAAATTCAAAATTCTTAATATCTTTGAATCCATTAATTTCAATTCAATTTTTCACATGTTATTTAAATACAAGTGCTTTTATAAAATATTTTTTCTCTTGCGGGTACCTCTAACTGCCGTCTTAGAGTTGACGTGAAGATATTTCAAACACCCCCACTACTATCTCCGACCTCTTTCGTCTAGATTGAAGAGGTCGGATATGATAGTGAGGGTACTTGAAGTGCCTTCAGTCTATCCCATTTATATACAACGGAAACATGTATTTCATAAGAACAAAAAAAAATGTGTATTTTAATTCTTAATTTTTTGTTAAAAATATATTTTTTTAGAATTGAAATTAGTGCATCCAATATATTGAAAATTTTAAATTTTTTAAAAAATGAGAAAAAATGTTGAAGGGGCTAGTTTGGTGTACGACATTTAATTTCAGTAACTAAAATGAGTCACTTAATGCAAAGCAAGAGACTAATTTGGTGCATCTATAATAATGACATAATGGATGACACATGGATGAATACTGTTACGACACGTGGCCAAATAGCATTGTGACACATGGTACAATCATTCACATTAGCATGCCATGTGTCACTGGTCAACACATCATTATATCATTACACGTGACTAAATTATGGAGTGACACGTGTCACTAACAGCCCACATCATCAAGTTATGTCATCACATCATTAATGGAAAATGAGTCAGGGATTAACGTCTAACGTGGTGCATTTTTGTCAATCTCAAGAACGTAAATTAGTGCAATTAGAATCTCAAAAATGATTTTAGTGCACGATACTAATCTCAAACTATTTTAGAATTTAACTCTAATAATTATATATATAAAATTACTTTAAAAATTAAATTCTTTGTAGTATCTTTTCTTTAACAAAAGGTTAATGGGCTACAAAATTATACTAACTAAAAAAATCTCGTTGGAGATGATATTAAACTAGTATCTAATGGCTCACAAAAGCAAGCTGTAACTGATTATGGTTGAATATTTTTTTGATAGTATTTATTTTTGTAACTTTAGTTAGAATGATAGAAAAGTTTGTTTTGATTAGAGGTTAAAGCTAGCAATAGTAATTACCTCATAACCATAGTTAATTTATTTATCATATTGAGTTAGGTTTTAGTAAGGTTAATTTTCTAATAGTTATAAATAGTGGATAACAATATGTACTCTATAGTACTTTGTGGTTTTTCTTTCAATTTTAGGTTTTGTATTTGTTCATATGATAAATTCACTTTCTCTGAGTCTTCTTCTTCCACTTCAATCTTATTTTCTTCAATAAAATCATATCCAGATCACAATTTTATCATAGTGTGGTGAGCGTGGAGAATCGTGAAAGAGGTGAAATTTTTGAATACAAATAGAGCATTGAATTAGTATCAATGGCCAACACTCCTTTTGACCTAATGTGAGGGATGACTCACATGAGAGCTTTTAGCTTCAAAATCTAGCTCACATTATAAGCCAACTATCGAGTTTGCAGCCACAATCGAGTACTAATTTACTTGCAAATCTAGCAAGTGTTTACTTCCCAGCTTTGGGCAATTCAATTCATAATTTTAACAATAATCCAAGCAAGGAACTCGTCGAAGTAGAGGTGGAAGGAATTCAGCACCTAAGATCTGTTCTTATTGTCACAAGGCAGGGCATCTTGTAGATATTTGTTACCACAAACATGGATTTTCACCTCATCTACAAAAGCAGAAATGGCCACGAGAGACTAGCAACGAAGTTATGGCTAATCTTATTGCTGTTGGAATTGAAGAGAGCAGCACCCACAATATCAAGCAGGACAAGGAAGCTGATGGTCAATCCCAATTCAATCAGAGTTTGAGAGATACACTGCTTACCTTTCTTCGGCAGGAGTGTGCACAATTTTTCAAAGAACAAACGTAAGAGATGTCAGTCTATTAAATGCAGGGAGTGGAGGTATACCTTTAGAGACTTATAAACTTTGCATGAGCTCTCATATTGCACGATTTTTATCAGTAAAAATTTTTTTCTCAAATTCTTGGGTGCTGGATATAGGAGCTACTGATCATGTATCACACTCATTGTATTTTTTTTACAAATTTTAGACATATTAGACCAATCTGATAAAATTACCAGATGGAATACATACAACTACAACTATAAGTAGAACTGTGGTATTTTCAGCTACATTCTATCTCACGATGTGCTGTACATACCAAGTTTTAACTTCAATCTTTTATCTATTTCCAAACTTACAGAAGGCCTGCATTGCAAATGTGTTTTTACTGACAAATTTTGTGAGATACAGAATTAGACCTCTTTAAAGATGATTGGCACAGTTAGAGAAAAACATGGATTATACATACTAGATTTTTCTGCATTAGAGTTAGCACATAAAGACAACATAGAAAATACAGCATATAATAGAAGTACTAAAATTCTAGACATGCAAAGTCATAGTGACAAGATTTTACTTTCTTCTAATCTTAGGACAGCAAATTTGGTTACACAAATTTCAAATTTCTCTATTGAGAATTTTATGGCATTTTAGATTGGGTCATGTACCCCAAAGCAAATTTGACATTATCAAATAAATATATCTTTGTGTGCAGTTTTCTGTATCTATTTGCTCTAAACCATGTGATTTTTGCCATTATGCGAAGCAAAAACGGTTATCATATACCTTTAGTGAAACAACAAGTTTAAACAGTTTTGATTTAATACATATTGATATCTGGGGGTCAATGTCACTCATTTCTCTACAAGGTTATAAATATTTTTTAACTGTAGTAGATGATAAAATCAGATTTGTATGGATTTATTTCATGAAATTAAAGTCATAAGCCAGCAGTTTGGTCCAGAATTTTGTTGCCTATGTGAAAACACATTTTAATTCTCAAGATTATTCGAACTGACAATGGTCCTGAGTTTAAATTTGGTATTTTTTATGCATCAAATATCATGTGTTGAGACACCTCAACAAAATAGTATTGTTGAGCGGAAACACCAACATATTCTTAACATTGCAAGAGCATTAATGTTTCAATCGTCCTTGCCAAAAACTTTTTGGAATTTTGCTATTGATTTTAGCTGTTCATTTAATTAATAGACTTTCAACTCCAGTTTTAAAAAATAAAACCCCTTATGCTACCTTATTTGGTAAGGATGCGGACATTAGTCACCTTAAAGTGTTTGGATGCTTGGCTTTTGCTTCAACATTAACTCATGGAAGAAAAAAAATTGATAAACAAGCAAGAAAGAGTATTTTTCTTGGCTACCCAACTAGCACAAAAGGATATATTCTGTTTGATATTCACACTAGAGAACTATTTTTGTCTCGAAATGTAGATTTTTATGAATACTATTTTTCTTATAAATCTTTTCATGATGACATGCTCACAAAATTCATAAATGCCTCTTCTCTACCTATTGCTGATTCTAATTTTAATGGATTTGATCTTTTTACTTAGAATTTTTTAAATGCATTTCATCTATCTCATGCAACTACTGATTCCTTTCATGAGCCTAGTGACCATACATCACTCACTGATTCACACGTAGCTTCTACTAGTTCACCAAATAGTGCATCATCTAATTCTCTTTCAAATGATAACATGCATAATCAGGATCTTATACGATCAACTCGTACACATAAACCACCTTCTTATCTTCAAGATTATCATTGTATGTTACTTAGAACAGAAAACTCTAGTAACCAATCATGTTCCAAATGGTATGGTCTATCTCATATGGTGGATTATGGGAAGCTGTCCCCTGTCCATAGAGCCTTTTTCCTAGCAATAACCACAACAGTTGAGCCAAAGACTTATAAACAAGCTGTGCGACATGAATGCTGGAGAAATACAATTTGTGCGGAATTGCTCGCTCTTGAGAAGAATAAGACTTGGTCTATTACTTCTTTGCCTATTGAAAAGCGCATCATTGGATGCAAGTAGGTTTTTAAAGTGAAGTTTAATCCAGATGGTAGTGTTGAACGCCACAAAACACGTCTGGTGGCTCAAGGTTTTCGTCAACAAGTTGACTATGATTACTTTGATACATTCAGTCCAGTTGTAAAAATCACCACTTTACGACTGGTTCTTACTCTTGCTGCTGTCCATGGCTGGAAACTTCACCAATTAGACGTTAATACAACATTCTTGCATGGCGAGTTGCAAGAAGAGGTTTATATGAAACCTCCCCAAGGTCTCGATGTTCCAAATGGTGTTATTTGTAAGCTGAATCGTTCTTTATATGACTTGAAACAGGCAAGCCGTCAATGGAATTTAAGATTAAGTGATTTTCTTCAACAACATGGTTTTATCAAGTATCCTCATGATCATTCTATGTTCATCAAGCACACTAAGCTTGGCTTGGCTATTATTATTGTTTATGTTGATGATCTTGTTTTATCTGGAGATAATCTATTCGAAATCCAAGCTATTAAAAGAGCTCTTGACGATTGAAATACTTTCTTGGAATGGAAGTTGCTCGTAGTTCCAAATGAATTGCTTTGTATCAACGTAAGTACACTCTTGATTTGCTTGAGGAATATGGTATGTTGGAAGCTAAACCTGCTTCAATTCCTATGCTGTATAATGGAAAACTTTCTAAGGAGAGTGGCACAAGATTACCAGATCCATTACAATATAGAAGATTTCTCGGACGACTCCTATATCTCACAAATACTCGTCCGGACATTACTTTTGCAGTTGGAAAACTCAGCCAACTTTTGGATTGTGCAACTGATGACCATTACAAGGCAGCACTACATGTTCTTCGATACATCAAGAAATCTTCTTCTAAGGGTCTTTTCTTCTCTTCAAATAATGATCTCAAATTGATTGGTTATGTTGATTCGAATTGAGCAATTTGTTCCGATACTCGTCGATCAATAACTGGGTATTGTTTTTTCCTAGGTTCTTCATTAGTGTCTTGGAAGAGTAAGAAGCAAACAACTGCAACATGTTCTTCCTCAGAAGCTAGAAGCTGAATATCGTGCCATGGCACAAGCAACTCGGGAAGGTCAATGGCTTCTTTATCTTCTTAATGACTATCATGTATCTCATCCTCAGCCAATCAATCTCTACTGTGACAATCAATCTGCGCTGTATATTGCAGTTAATCCGGTCTTTCACGAAAGAACTAAGCACATTGAAATAGATTGTCACATTGTTTGTGAAAAGTCTCAAACAGGGGTAGCTACCTATTAAATCAGCTCATCAAACAGCTGATTTACTTACTAAAGCGTTATGACCGGTGTCTTTGAACCTTTATTTTTCAAGTTGGGTATGCTTGACTTACACGCCCCACTTGAAGAAGGATATTCTATGATGACAAGAGGTTAAAGGTTTCAATAAGTCTTAATTCAAGAGAGGATGATAATAATATTGCTGAACTTGCAACTAATTCAATCAGTTTCAACTTGAGGGAGGATGTTGGAGATGATATTAAGTTAGTATCTAATGACTCACAAAAGCAAGCTGTAACGGATTATAGTTGAATAATTTTTTGATAGTATTTATTTTTGTAACTTTAGTTAGAATGATAGAAAAGTTTGTTTTGATTAAAGGTTAAAGCTAGCAATAGTAATTATCTCATAACTATAGTTAATTTATTTACCATATTGAGTTAGATTTTAGTAAGGTTAATTTTCTAATAGCTATAAATAATGGATAACAATATGTACTCTGTAGTACTCTGATTTTTCTTTCAATTTTAGGTTTTGTATTTGTTCATACGACAAATTCATTTTTTCTAAGTTTTCTTCTTCCTCTTCAATCTTATTTTCTTCGATAAAATCATATCCAGATCACAATTTTATCAAATCTACCTATCTTACTAAAAAAAATTACATAACTAATAAAATTTATTATTTTTAATTTTAAATTTTAATAAAATAAAATATTAGTCCGTAT
>NC_029791.2:121627098-121627612 GCF_000816755.2 Arachis ipaensis | reverse complement strand
AGACAAATTAAATAATAATTTGTTGGAATACTAAATGTTATTTAAAATTTTATTGTAAATAATCCAAAAGTCGAGAATTGATTATATATTAGTTGAAGAAACTCTTACTCACCTAATCTTTCTCGCACCTTTTAATAACCGGTCCACATGCGGCTTCATATTTTAGACGTTACATAAGTTACAACTAGGAATGTAAATAGAAATAAATTTAAATAATTTGATTTTTAAGCGGTGACAATAATTTAATATCTATCTACAAAATGAGGCCCCACATTGTTGGCCTTTTATGTTGATGCAAATCACTTTAGTAGTAGCATTAGTGGCATTAACGGATAAAAAGTCTTGAGCCTATGGATTGGCTTTCAATTAAACTTTGTTGACTGAAACCTTGTAGTATCTCCCTTGTTTGTTTTTAATATTCGCTTATGTCACTGTCTAATCTTACTTTCTGTATACCTAGCATTAACTATAGGCTGTTGTTAAATTATTTTTGAAAAAAAAATATAAATAGGTT
>NC_029791.2:121626595-121627039 GCF_000816755.2 Arachis ipaensis | reverse complement strand
TAAAAAAAGGAAATAATTATGTATCATTTAAAAAAAAAAAAGAATGTATAACATAAGATGTGCCCAAAAAATAATATAAATATCATTTTCATAATAAAATTGACTAATCAGAGTGACAAATTTTGTTTTCCAAAGCACCTCAGCTGTTACTCACAATAGGGGAGGATTAGAAGTAATTATGATGAGGATGCATGAAAACCTCAACTTAAAAAGCTCTTTGGAAGTATAGAAAAGCGTTCAATAAAATTGTTGACCAGCACAGTACAGAGAAAATGGACTTTTGACCAAAACATGAAGTGGTTAATTTTAATTACCACTATACAGCATTGTTAAAAAAAAAAATGCATGGTGCCAAACAAAAGAAAAATAATTCCTTAGAGTTCAAATCATTTTAACTTCACTTGTAACATCATTTTATTAATAATTATTTTATTTAATTATTTG
>NC_029791.2:121625483-121626492 GCF_000816755.2 Arachis ipaensis | reverse complement strand
TATTTTTTCCTGGTCAAAACATTGTAATAATAATTTAGCAAAATTATGAAAATACTTCTTTAGATTATTTCATCATTAAGATATCAATATAATAACTTTTTTTTTTGAGTTTTTGAAGCAAATAGTTTTTTGAGTTAATTGGCAATAATATTGAATATTTTCCATATCTATAAAAACATTGACTGTATTTACTTTTATTTAACACTGAATTTATTAAATACGATTTATTATATTTTTTAAAAAATATATTTAGGCAATGCTACAGAACAAGCTTTTTTAGTAATTAAGTCCAATCAAATTAATACAAATTCAATAAAAAAATTTTGCATTCGTGGTTCTTTAACTTCACACTTCTTTAACATAAAAATTTTGTTATATACCACATAAATTTTTATACATAATATAACAAATTTTGTACATAATACTTAAAATTATAGATATAGTAAAAAAAAAGCGCATATAAAAAGAATAATAAGAAGAAGGGTGTAAAAGAAAATAACGAAACAAAAAAAAGGAGTAGAGGGCATATATACTATATTTCAAGAAAAAATACATTGTAACTTAGTTAAAGAATTAATTTAAAAAAAATTAGACGCATAACTCTATTGCTCTTTTTATATGAAATATCTTGTATTATCTTCATTCGGTTCGTTAGTAATTTAATATCTTTTTTATTATTCTGAAGTCAATTATCAAATTATATTTCAAGGAATACATTTGAATAATTCAAACAGAACATCTAAAACAATATACTAAACAATTAACCATAAATCATCTTTCCATGTTTTTAAAAAAACTACTAATCTACTAATTTATGAATAAGACTAATATAATAGGTCTTCACTCGTTAAAGGAATGTGATAAATTAATTCTTTTGGCAAGAATTAAGGCAAATATTAATAGTTTTGAGAAAGTAAAGAGTACATTATTTTTTAAAAATTAATTTGTTATTAAAAATTTAAAAAAAAAATACATCTTAAATTTTAAATACTAAATATTAAATTTGAAT
>NC_029791.2:121624403-121625421 GCF_000816755.2 Arachis ipaensis | reverse complement strand
AGTAACTTTTTTAAGTTTTTAAACAACTAATACATAAAAATAGATATTTAAAATAATTAAATAATAATAAATTTTAAAAAGACCGATAAAAAACTGAATTTTAAAGATTACGTAACATTTTTGTTTTTAAAATTTACGAGTAGTAATCTCTATTTTTGTTGGTTGAGTAAGTATCCCTCTCTTTACTTCTTTAGTAAGACACTTATTATAACTAAATTAATGTGAAAAATAGTAAAGGCTTGGTTGATTCTGGGTTTGGGTGTATGAGGGCCATATTCGTGTTTTCTATTTTTGGGTGGAGCCATCATTCTCGTGCTGGGCAATGGGTATAAGCTGATTTAAGATTCTGTGTCGTGGCCGAACCGGTCACTGCCAAAAGCCGAAGGCATCCTTAACAGGTTTGACCCAAAACAGTGACTTTGACCCAAACACTCCACGTGAATGATTGAATCGTCCCCTCCCTCTACTACTTACTATACTGCTAGTAATTTAATAACTAAATGTTACATTTCTGAAAAACAATACTCATCAAGCAATCCTTTTTAGTTTTAGCGAAGGTTATGATAGCGAGAATAATTGGATGAGATTTTTTTATTTTTTATTTTGGTAATATTCAGCTTTTGTCTCACTGGAGTTACGAGTCTATGACACATAGCATAGCACCGAGTGTAGTGTGACGTTAGGCAATTAATATAAGAATTATTAGTAGGAGATAAGATACACATGATGATATAAGAGTAGTAGCGGAAAAAGGAGGGGGAGAAAATGAAAGAAGAGAGAAGGGAATGGCTTCGCTAGTTCCCTTCTTTTGTGCCATTCTGTCCTGTTCTCTTCTTTCAAGCCTTTCTAAAAGATAAAATAAATAAATAAAAATAAAACAACCTTGCACAATATTAATTATTAAAAGCAGTGAAAGAACAGAAGCACCAAATAGACAGAGACATATTCCATCTTTTTTTTCCCCAACCATTTTCAAAGTTATTCAGTATCCACATCTTGCAACATTTATCTTTTATCT
>NC_029791.2:121613922-121624172 GCF_000816755.2 Arachis ipaensis | reverse complement strand
GTAGAGTTTTGGGGTCCCTAGTCTCTCATAGTGTGGGCGTGTGATAAGAGCAAAGAAAGAAAAGAAAGAGAAGTCACAACATTTAGATCTTGCGAGAAGAGAAGAGTGGCGTCGTTGTGGGAAATGGATAGTGCAGAAGCAGCAGCACCTCAAAGTAACAGCACAAGCAGAGACAACTACCTGAGGCAACTCAACAAGCTCTCTCAAAAGATCTCTAAACCCGCCACCACCAGCACCACCGTCACTAAAAAGCCCAACCCCTTCGAAGCCCACCAGAATCAAAACCCAACCACCAACGCCAACAACAACAGCCTTCAACTGTCGTCGCAGCATCAGAACCTGCAGCACCAGCCACCAGTCTACAACATCAACAAGAACGACTTCAGGGATGTTGTCCAGAAGCTCACGGGCTCACCGGCCCATGAAAGAATCTCCACCCCTCCCCCCATTCACCAGCCCAGGCCCCCGAGCTCCCGTCTCCAGAGGATCCGCCCTCCTCCGCTTCCTCAGATTGCTAACCGCCCGCCCTCTATGCTTCGCCCCCATCAGATGCCGCCTCCACAGCCCGCCGTCAACGCTGCTGGCCTTGGAGGCTTTTCTGGCTTCGGCAGGCCAGCAGCGCCGCCTCTCTCTCCTCTTCCGCCGTTGCCTGCTGTCCACGCTGCCGCTGAGTCCCCTGTTTCCGCCTACCTAAGGTATCTTCACGGTAACAACGTGGACCAAAGCTCGAAGCAGTTCTCAGGGTTTTCGCCGTTGCAACCTTTGGTCTCGCCACGCTGGAACAGCTTCAATCCACCGCAACCGCAACCCCAATCTCAGCATCAACCTCAGTCGCAGTCTCAGCCACAACCACAGTCAAAGCCTCAGCCTCAGGTTGCGTCGGAGCAAGAATCCCAGCCACCACCGCAGCAGATTCCATTGACGCATCAGGCGGTGGTTCCCTCGGAAGCGCCGGCACCACCGCAACCGCATCCGCAGCCGCAGCCAACGGTCACATCGCAGGCGCAATTTCCGTTTCCATCTCCTCCTTCACCATTTGGATGCTTGAATTCACCGTTCGGCCTTTCCTCTTACCCTCTGTTATCTCCGGGTCTACTATTTTCCCCAAATTCAGGTCAATTAGGGTTTCCGCAGCTTCCCCTTTCACCAACCGTGCCTGTTCCGAGCCCTAGGTGGAGAGGTCTTTGAGGTAGGTAAGAAGCAATGGGCAATGGCCAGAATATGATGTTGATGATGGCTTTCGAGATTCAGGTTATAGGATTGGTTCTTTTGTTGGTTCTGTAAATGGTTTTAGGAGGCAGTGGTGGCGGCAATGACGGTTTATTCAATTTGTGGTGGTTGGACTTAAACTAGTCTACTGCTACTTCTTAATTTACTTTGCTTTATTTTATTTTCTGTAAATGGGATATCAAAGACATGAGAAAGGAACAATTTTGCATTTATCTATGGTTTTTTTAGGGATATTTGGATATTTGGGGGGAATCAGGAGAAATTAGGTCTATACAAATATAGTTCGATCATGCCTTTCTTTCTTTCTTTTTTTCTTTTTTTTTTAAATGTAAAAACCTTTTATCGTTGCCTTCAACATTTCTCTTTTTATGATGTCTTTTTTATGTTTTTTTGCTTTTTTTAATCTTCTATTTCATTTAGTTGAATATGTAATTGTCTTGTAATGTACTAATGTAGATATTGCTATTTCTTTGCTGTTTGTCAGTCTAGCTATATTAGCAACATTTTCTGGCTTGAATTAGTTGGTTTTGAGATAATGGTCCCCTACCTTCTTTTTTAAGGGGTTGTGGTCTTGCAGTGCTGCATCTGGAAGCCTCAATGGTCTTGAATTAGAAATAGTTGACCAGTTTTGCGGTGAATGTCTTAGGGAGCAGTCTTGCTCCTTGGAAATGTTACGGTGAAGAAAATTTGGTTTGAAATTCTTCCATTGGAATCATGGTTAAAGAAATGTCTTTGTTGGTGTTGTTGGAGAATGCCAATGGCTCTACCTTGTAGAGATTTCACTATATTACATGGGCATTCTTTTAGTGCTTTATGCTCTATAATGCATGGCTACTTATAGATGATTGTTGGATTCATTTATTTATATTCCACTATTCACTTTTAGATGATTGTCATATGCATATATAATGCACTGGTAAAGCTTGGATGATTATTATATCCATTTATGATGCTTTGCACATTTTAAGGTACTTGCTGGACATGAGAGACTTTCTGGGGTACATCCTTGTTATTGTCTAATGCTAATGAAGTTTCTCTTCATATTTGAGGAGAGATGCGAAATATAATCGTAGGTTTATTTGGGTATATTGGTTGTGATTCTTGCTCTTTGAACTTAGCCTTTTGGATGAAGTTTTCATGGTGGAAAGTTCTCAATCTATTTGCTTCTGAGTTTATTTGATTACTCATGTATAAAGTTATGTGATGTAGTATGGATGTGGAGTTCAAGTTAAGTGGGTACAATGACAGTTTGAAAGCACTGATAAATTTTATGTTAACTCAACCCAAGAGTGGGTTAAACTCATGATAACTGATTACTGTGTAGAGCTTTCTTTGCTTCATTTTGGATTGTTCCTTGTTCCTCAAATTTTCCGTTGCAATGGAGAAAATGAAATTGAAAATGCATACAAAAACTAATTGAACTGGTATAGTGATTAAATTGGATGAGCAGTGTAAAGAGTCCCTAATTCTTGTTTCATTTGGATGTTATAGCTATTGTCTTAGGTGCAATGTTGAAGTTTAGAGAATGATGGTTAGGTTTAGGGTGTAGAGGAAAATTGCCTTGGAATCAGTTGAAAGTCAAAGTTTCATTGAGAATCAGCATTCCCCTGTAATTCACGTAGATAGCATCTTTTTGGATTACTTTGTTATCACTTTAGATGGTTCTATTCTGACCTTAAAATTCGGATTTTGGATTGGCATGTACATTAACAAACAACGTTGAATATTATATTTTAAAAAGATAAGAAAGCCTCTTCCAACTCTATGGTATACGTGTTTATTCCAGGGCTTGTGCATGAGACTCGTGAGGTTTTTAGGAATAAAAATCTTTTGGTTGTGATACCATTAAAAAAAGTTGTTTTGCCATGTTGTTTAGACATCGTGGGAATACTGACCCAAAAAATAAAAAGACATCGTGGGAATATAAGTGTTCCAAAGCTGTAAAGGGTTCTGAGCTTGAAAGTAAGAGGTGGGAGGTGGCGGTGACAGTCTTGAATGTGCTTTCAGGTTAGCTCCGAACGAGAGGTATATGTAAGAGATTCTGATATTTAAGTTCACAAAAATTTTAAACAGGTTTAAATAAATTAGGATTGAGAAATACTTGATTTGATGGGATATTATAGAGAAGTGGTTACTTTCCTTCTTGTAGGGGAAGTTACACCACGTCCTGAGGGTTATCTTTTCTTCTTTTGTCCTATAACCTTCGGGCTTAATGCCCCTTCATGTACCAAAAAAAAAAGGAATAGTAAAATTTAAGATTAAGACTGAGAATTAAGGAATAAATTTAGTTTAATACAATAAGAGTGATGCGTAAAATTCTCTTATCCCTTTAATAATTTTCCAAATCTAAGGCATGCATGATTCAAAGATGTTATATTAACCGAAAAAAAAAGGATTTTTTACATGGAGGGTGGAGGCCCTTTTTTTTTTGGGTATATGATGGGGTCATAGGCCCAGAGGAAAGGATGGGGCCACAGGCCCAGAGGGAAGGTGCTCATGGGCATGGCTACCTCCTTCGGCGGAACGTCCCAAAAAGTAAGCCTCGGTTCCAATTTTCCATCCAAAATATAGGGTGAGAGGTCATATTTTATTTTTTCAATTAAAAAAAATTGTGAGAGGATCCATTCCTCTTCTGAAGGTATGAGAGAAGTTATTGGCGATTCGAAATTTCGAATTCAGGCACATGTGGTTTGTATTAGTAGTCTCTGTTGCCTTCTTCAGTTTCTTTTCTTCATTTGGGCAATAGGCCCTCTACTCTGACCAAAACTAAGTCCAATGTAAATAGTGCAACGTGTCTATTGGTTATTCACTTTTCATATATAGTTTCTCATCAGTTTTTTGTGGTTGAACTAATAATCACATAAAATGTTTTAAACCATAGATGTATTAAAATNTATGGCTATTCTTCAAACTCAAAATGAAGCGAATGCACAGAAAAGGAGGCAAGCAAAACAAAAGGAGAAAGCAAGAAGGAGTTATCCTAAAAATCGAAATAATAAGGTGTATAATACAATACTTAAATGATTTACAATTATTGGAATGTGAGGGGTATAGAAGTGTTGAAAAGTTGGGAATGGTAAAAAATTTTAAGAGAAAAAATAAGGTAAACATGTTAAGATTGATAGAAACAAAGAAACAGGTAGTGACTAGGTTTGATGTAGTGCAAATTTGAGAGAATGATGCAGTGAGTTGGAAATTTGTGGGATCGGAAGGTGCTTTTGGGGGGTTTATTGTTGATGTGGGACGACATGATGTTTTAAGTCGAGTAATTGTTATAAAGGGAAGAGATGGTTGTGTGTGGAATGAGTGTTGACGAATAATAGTTTCAATTGTGTGTTTTGCTTGGTGTACAGTACACATGCCAGAGAGGACAAACTGACTGTGTGGGAAGAGTTGAGCTTTATCCCTGGGTTATGTCAAGTCCCAATTTGCTACATGGGTGACTTTAATGAGGTTGTGACAGTGGATGAGAGAAAAGGAGCCAGTACATTAACAGCAGCAGCGAAAGATTTTAGAAGATAGATACAGGATATGGAGCTTGTAGATTTAGAGTTGAATGATCGTAAGTTTACTTGGTTTAGGGGCCAATCATGCAGTCGTATTGATCGGGTGTTGGTTAGCGTGGAATGGGTTGAAGAGTTTCCTGAGACGTGACTTAAAGGTGGGCAGAGAGGTTTATCGGATCATTGTCCGTTGATAGTGGAGGATAGTAGAGTGCGAGGGGGGCCAAGGTCGTTCCGAAGTTTAGATTCTTGGTTCACGCATGATGGTTTTCTCAGAATGGTAAATGAGAAATGGAGAGGGTTAGAAGATGTTCATTTTACTGAAAAAACTGAAGGCTTTAACGATATGGTTCAGGAGATGGCATAAGGAGAAGTTTGATGATATTGAATTGAGGATAAACAAGCTGGAGGATGAAATCTGGAAGGTAGATGAGTTGGTTAGTAATGGATGCTATGATGCAACTATAGAGGCAAGGAGGGCCCTTGTTAGTGTTTGCAAGAAATGGTATGTCAGGAAGGAGAATTATTGGAAGCAGATGTCAAGGTCTCGACATGCTAAACACATGGATAAGAAGACTAGATATTTAGCCTCAGCTAGAAGACGGAGCAATCACATCGATGCCTTAGTGATAAATGGAAGGGTGGTGAGGAATCAAGCCAGGATCAAACTCGCCATAAGAGATTTTTGCAAGAACTTGTATCATCAGGAAGCGTCACATTTGATAGGCTTCCGTGATGGGCTAGTTAATAAGATACATGAAGAGGAGTCTGCAGAGTTAGAGAGGATGCCTTCGATTGAAGAAATAAAAGATGTAGTGTGGGATTGCGAGTCGTCAATGGCGCCTGGGTGTGATGGCTACAATATAAACTTCATTAAGTGTTAGGAAGAAATTGGGTCTGACTTCACTAAGGCTGTCATAGATTTCTTTCAGTCAACAGAGTTACCAAGAGATTCTAATGTTACTTGGGTGGTGCTGGCTCCGAAATTTGTTGAAGGTAGGGAGATCAAAGATCTTTGGCTAATTAGCATGGTCAGATGTGTGTATAAGGTCATATCGAATGTGCTAGTTCGGAGAATGCAGAGGGTGATGCCAGGATTAGTAGGAGAGACTTAGAGTACTTTTGTGAACGGTAGGAAGATACATGATGATACTTTGATTGCATGTGAGACGGTGTAGTGGTTGAAGACGAGTAAGAAGAGGTTGGCAATAATCAAGCTGGATTTTCAAAAAGCTTATGATAGAGTGAAGTGGACTTTTGTGGATATTGTACTTCAGAAGATGGCGTTTGGACAAAGATGGAGAGGGTGGATTAAGGAATGTATTTGCATGGCGTCGATGTTGGTTTTGATAAATGGGTCGCCTTCTAAGTCCTTTAAGATGGAACGGGGCTTAAGGCAAGGTGATCCTCTTTCTCCATTCTTATTTGTTCTTGTTGCTGATGTCCTTTATAGGATGGTAAGAGAGGCAGTAAGGAATGGAAAGATTGCTCCTCTGTTGGTTGGTAAGAACAATATTGAGTTGTCCCACGTAATTTGCAAACAACACCATACTATTTTGCCCACAGAAAGAGGAGACTGTCAGGAACTACAAGCGGCTTCTGTGGTGTTTTGAGATGATGTCAGGCTTGAGTATTAATTTTGATAAATCTAGTTTGATTTCGGTTAATTGTGAGTATGAGTGGGTAGATAATTCTGAATAGCCTGCCAATTTACTACTTCAATTTATATAAGATGCCCAGAGTAGTAGTAGAGAAGTTGATCTCCTTGCAGAGGAGGTTCTTATGGAGTGGAGAGGATGGCAAGCACGGGGTACCTTTGGTGAAGTGAAAAATTGTGCAAACTCCAAAACAGCTAAGAGGGTTGGGAGTGAGTGATGCAGTAGTTCTGAATGTAGCACTGTTATTTAAGTGGTGGTGGTAGTTTTCGAAAGAAGATGGTTCATTATGGAAGAAAATTGTGTTGCCTTACAATGACATGAACCCAAATATTCCATTTTCTGGTCAGCCTGTACCTAAAAGAGGAGGTCCATGGAAGAATATTTGTTAGCTACAGATAAAAGATCAGCAAGTGATGGATAAGATAGTTAGAGGATTGTCTTTGGAGATAGAGGATGGAAGAAGAATTTGATTCTAGGAAGATAATTGGCTGGCTTGTGGTGTGCTGAAAGACATTTTTCCATGGTTTTTCTCAGTTTCAAACCAAAAGGGATCTGTAATTAAGGATTGTGAGTTCTGAGATGGGTTAGAGTAGATATGAAATTTTCAATGGAGAAGGAAACTGTTCCAATGGGAGTTGAAATTAGTGAATCAGCTTTATGGGGTGCACAATCTGTCAATTTAGCATTCGAGAGGACAAGATAGTGTGAAAATTTGATAGATCAGACATTTATTCTACTAATTCCTTTGTGCAGGTTTTGCAGGCTGAACACTCCTGGAGAACATTTTCAGTTATCGCTTCACTTGTTCTATTTGGAGGGGGTTGGTTCCACAAAGAGTTGAGTTGTTCACCTGGTTTGTGTTAATTGGCAGGGTCAATATTAAGGACAGATTAAGCAGATTTGGCATTATTGATCAAAATGATACTGATTGTGTGTTGTATAAAAAGGATTCTGAAAATGATTACCATTTGTTTTTTGTTGTGAATTTACTTGGCAGGTGTGATGTTCTTGATTGTTCGCCTATAAGAAACTATGGTTTGTTCCAGGAACAATT
Source organism: Arachis ipaensis (assembly GCF_000816755.2). Taxonomy (NCBI): domain Eukaryota; kingdom Viridiplantae; phylum Streptophyta; class Magnoliopsida; order Fabales; family Fabaceae; genus Arachis; species Arachis ipaensis. The sequence goes on along the minus strand of NC_029791.2, from coordinate 121,616,727 downwards.
AAGCAACACTTCGAGAGTTGGACATGAGCTCCTGCTAGAAACAATGAACACAATAGGTGGTTGATTAGTTTTTGTGCTATCATCTGAAATACTTGGTTGGAAAGAAATAGCAGGATATTCAAAAATCAAGAAGCAGATGTTGTAGAAGTTATCAACAAGTTGATTATGAGCTACAAATAGTGAGCTGATTTTGATCCTTCTAGTTGTTGATGACAATGTTAAAATTACTACAATTTAATTTTCTATTTGTTACCTAATAACTTGGTACTTTCTAACTGCTCCACCTTGTTGTATTGAACTTTTGGTTTTAAAAAAAAAAATTATGCTTTTTAAAAACTCAAAACACTTTTTTGAAAAGTTTGCCAAAGTCTGTAATCTCAACGAAATTTCTCAGAAAATGGAGTGAAAATTTATTGGGCGGCATCTCCAAGTCTCCAACACAGATGACTGACTCAGTGAGGAAAATTAAAAAAACCACCCACCAATGAATATTGTCCATAATATTTATTAAGTATTACACTATTACGTGACCCCCTTTGGACCTTTTTTGGTGTTAAAGTAACTTCTGCAAAGGAAATGGTCAATGCTCTAAAGACAAATGGTGGGATTGGATATTACGATGAAATATCCTGCTTTTTGGGTTGAAAGAAACTAACGAATTCCTTGCTCTTTTCCTTTTAGTTTTTTCTTGGTATTAATTAATGGAAAAGTATAGGTAAACAATGAAAATATTAAACAATGTAAACAATAGATATATCGGATGTTCATTTTACTAGTGTACGGATGGTTATTTTAATATTAAAATTTAGAAGATTAATTTAGAGGTGTAGTGTGTTTTTATTTGTCCTGATATTTGAACTCAATTTTTATCAGTGTTATGATAGTCGAACTCAAAGAAATTATTATTAATAATAAAAAAAGTTTCACCAATAATTCAATCCAGAAAGGTTCAGCTCTCGTCTTGGTAGAAAGGTTATCCACTTAAAGCTCAATTAGTGACATTATATTTAAGCACAAAAGTTAAGTAGAGCATCCAATAACAAAGACATAGTTTACGTTTCTCAAATAATATTTTGTGTAGATTAGAGCCATAATAATTGCAATGCGGAAGATATATTATGTACTTGTTTTATGAAACTAGTATACAGATTTTGCTCCTGTAATGCATTGTTCAGTTCTATAATATTTCTTGTACTTGTTATTGCTCACCTTTTTTTTTATTGGACTGGGTTCTTGCTTACTTGATTTCCACTTTTTTCGTCTAAAGCATAAGTGAAGTAAAGCCTTTCGGCCACCGATTTTTTTTATTTAAATTAAATAAATATAATATTTATCAAAATAAATAAAGATAAAAAAAATTATTAAAATACATCTTCAGTTATATCTCGGTGCATTAATCCCGTGCTGTGGTAGGATGTTTGCAAATTATATCTCGGATGTAACTGTAATATGAACATAAGCATATTTTGGATACATTGTACCCGAGATACGCGCATTTTCTGATTCGGGTCAATGTATCTGAGATAAGGGAAAATTACCAGGATATTACCAGACTCGTCTTCTATTTGTTTATCCATTTTAGTGAATGCCTTTTTTACAAAAATATTGTAACATTGTAGATAAAAAATGGACCTGTAATATAAAAGTAACTAGTTATACAGAAATCATACTTCATTACACATTAAACACATTTAATAACAATCACTACATTAAAGTGGCAACATTAGAACCAAAAGGCCTAAACCCTAAACTGCATGCGTCGTCATGGATCCGAGTGAGGCGCATTGGGACACCCACGTCTGGTGTGGCCCTCTCTGTGGCAGAGCCCACATCTCTTCTCCGCACGTTCAATGGCATCTATCTCAATCCGGATCCGAGTGGATATCGGCTTTCCCAATGCCTTCCTTCGCATGGCTGAGTTGGGCTTTAGGCGTGCACCCTACCATGAAGGCCACATCTTTTCATCTGGTATCGGCTGAAATTCCCTCTCGTATACCTTAAATACAGAGACCATCGTGTACACGGGGTTCATGAAATGACCCCACTCAATACTTGTAGTTGCACATGCCGCCAGGGCGTGTCGACATGGGTAATGCAATGACTGGAATAGGCCGCAGTCGCATGTACGCTCGGTCAGACGAACGCGATATGAAGTCTGTGACCAACCATCCACCGGCCCCATTGGGATAAACCACCACAAAGAAAAATTGATTATTCTCCATCAGAACAAAACCGAAAAGAAGAGAAAGAGAAGAATGGTTTGTGAATTGTGTGAGGAGAGGTATTGGGATGGTCTCTATAAATAGACTTATTCTACAACATATCTTGAGTACAGAGACATCTATACAATAATACACATATCTTGGGTGCTGAGACCCTAATTATAATCTTAACTATATCTCGAATGCTGAGGGGGGCATTTCGATATTTCCCCTTATCTCGAATGCACTGATTCGAATTAGAAAACGCTTGTATCTCGGGTGCAGTGTATCCAAGATATACTTATACTCATATTACGATTGCATTTGAAATATGATTCGTAGACACCATATTACAACATGGGATCAGTGCACCCGAGATATGGCCATTTTGAACAATGATCTTCAATACTCAAGATGTGACTGAAGATATATTTTAATAATTTCTTCAATGTAAATTAGAAAACGCGGGTGCAGTGTATCCAAGATATACTTATACTCATATTACGATTGCATTTGAAATATGATTCGTAGACACCATATTACAACATGGGATCAGTGCACCCGAGATATGGCCATTTTGAACAATGATCTTCAAGATCTTCAA